>NW_020956031.1:402973-416961 GCF_003031625.1 Empidonax traillii
GCTGCTGCTGCTTTCGAGAACACACGCAGGATCACTCTCGAGGAGAAAAGACAACGCAGAAAGAATCGCGTCTTGTCGATATCACCTGGAGAGTCTTTCTGCTGTACGTTCTGCAACCGGACTTGTCTATCTCGCATTGGCCTTTTTAGCCATCAGCGTGCTTGTAGCAAGCGTGGGTAGAGCCCCTCTCAAATCTTCGTTCGCGAAGCCTAGCCATGATGATGATGCAAAGCTATCAGCTGTGAACTGAGGGTGTATCATGCTGCTTTTGGTGTTTAATTATGCTAAAACCGGTCTGACTTATTAACCCCTAACCTAAACATCCTGATAGTGAGGTAAAGGTGTGACAGATATGGTAAAATACCCTTATCTTAAAATGTTAAGCTGACAATAGTCAATCACTTTATACTAAAAATGTCCAGTCCCACTTTCAAACAGCAAGTTCTTCTAACATAACCATTACTGAAGTGTATGTGCCCCAAGGTCATTGTCATGGGTGAGTACCATCAATCTCTACTTAATAATTATTTCTCTTTTTTTTGCTTGTTTTAATATAAATGCTTAATATAGTACACTGTACCATATTATACCATAATAGTAGTTTTAGCTTCTGTAATTGTGTAGTAAATAATTAAGATATTTTTGTCTAATAAATTTTTATATAACTATATCTGATTTGCCATCCTTAATCCTGTGGGACAAAGTTGCACAAAGGTTCAATCACAGTTCTATAATTCCTTATACTTATTGACAAAGTCTGGGGCTAAGATTGGATCCAGCTGCACCTAGGCTCATCTCTGAGAAGTTAAGATAGCAAGGGGGTCCTTTCAGCACCTCGTTACTACATGGGAGGGCTTCTCTAATAAACTTCGTCTGAAGCTCTGTGTAGAACTCTTAAAGGGCAACTTGTTTCACCACCGCCTGCCCCCATCAGTGAGATCTGCAGTTGGAGGGCAGTTGCAACACAGGATGTTCGGTGTGCAGGATACCATGATAACAGCAATTAATCACAACCTACAGGCTCTGTGCACCCATCTCACCACACGAAAACAGCCCGCATGTGCAGTGAAAGGGGTGTCTGACATGAACATCGCATGAATGCCAACATCTACACAGAGAGCGTGCCCTTGTCATGGTCCCCAAGCTTGGGCAAGGTTGCTGAAACACTCTCATAAAGCGTGCCACTTAGCCTACAGATAAATGAGAATTTGACAAGCCAGATAGGAATCTCCCCACCAAAGATGGAAGCAGACAGGATCAAAGGGACCTCTCTGGACACACATTGGTGACTATCATTTGCTTTCTGCAATTACTCTTCGCCTTTTCCTACTTTCCTGTTTTCCTCTTTGCTCTCTTCCTTAATAATAAATAAAAGCAAATTATTGTTTTGGTTACCAACATTTTACCTCTCCTGTGTCTTAATTGATCTCCAGGTATATTCAACCCTTCTCTCCACACCTGCAGATTGAAACAAGCTTCCACTCCCACCTGCAACAGACTAGTGAGCCCCAAACAGACTACTACATTGATGATATTTCTTCTGCTTCCCCACTGATGATGTGGGAGAGAAGACCGTCAGACTGGCAGTCCTATAAATCTAACTATGACTGTCTAAACCAAATGTATTTAATATTTTAAACCAATAATTGTTGCAAAAGTTCTATACAAGAATAAATGAATACCAGACAGATAAAAACTATCACATAAACCCATCTGAAATATAATACAGAAGAGTGCTGACACATACATAAGACTTCTCAGATATTTTTCCCCACTATGATAATGTTTCATGGAAGTTAATGGTGACACAAAAGACTGATATACTAAATGGAAGACTGGGTTTGTAAAAAAACTATATCTCTCAGGCAAAGAAACCACTATCAGACATGAAAGATACCAGTTTGGCTTCACTTCAGTGCGGTCATGAAATAAAAAAGTGAAACACTGTAAACCTTACATCAGTGAGACCTAATAACATCTACACTACAAGGAAATCTAATATAAGGAAAACCAAAGCTTAGGGGGTCTACCTGTTTTAAAGAAGTAGATTTTAGCATTTACTTCAAAGCAGATTTTGTTTACACTTCAAAGATTTGAACTAAAACCAAAGGCTGAGGAGAGCAGCTGATTCTTTCACTCCTTTTTCCGTACATGACGAGACCGAAGAACAAAAGTTTCCATGTCATGTACCACAAAATGAGAAAATGTAAAGATGGTTTGCAACACATTTGTGTTCAAAGCCCTTTACAATGACGGATCCAAGAGAACTCTGACAGGTGCCTTCACAAAAAAAAAGAATAATTATTAGGATCTGTGACTTAAAAGTAATGGAGAAAGCCTCATGTTATGTACTGTCAGGTACAGATTAAATGTTTTCCCATCTCTCACTATAGCAAGATCTTTTAGTTTCAAGGTTATGTACTTGGGATGTTTTATTTGACCGTCCTGTTCACAAACATTTACTTTTCAGAAGTTTATGTAGTGAGTTGATACAAACTTTCACAGTAAAGAAATGAAATATGAAAAGGAGAGATCGTTAAAATGGCAAGTGAAAATGTTTTTGTAAAGTGCGTGATCTGCATCTATCAGCAGTGCAAAGCAACTACAACTTATTTTTTTGAGCAAGACCACTGGAATTTTTTGTGCAAGACTAACGGAAAAAAATGTGTAAGAGAAGAGAATATATTTCTGGTCTGCATGGAAATTTAAATTACTCAATCAGCTAAAACTTCATGCAGAAATGCAAAGACTTTTCATTTTCATTTTTTATGAAAATGTAAAAGTTTCTTCTAAACCAAAGAAGGCTTTTTTTTATAAATTATAGTATGTTGGGATGAAAGCTTGTATGGAAGGTATATCCTGGGTATTGATACTTCAAGGGTTTTTTTTTTATTTTTAAAGCTTTTTCCTTTTGCCTCTGGCTACTGCTTCTTACCAGTATCCTTGTTTCCAAACTTTGATTATCGTCTAAACAACAGAAGTTCTACCTATTTTCTAAAAGCTATCCATTTCACAAGCAAAACAACCCCAATAAACAAGTGACAATCTCCTTTCCCCTCCTCTTAATGACTTTATTGGTGGAAATTAGATTTTCAGTACCAATTTACCCACTTCTTTACTCACTGATTTCATTGGGTAAGAGCTGTTTGAAAGTTGAAATATATTATTTGGCTCAGGTTGTCCTAAAACAGTATCTTCAAAGGTTGTCTTGGAACCATAGTAAATGTGTAGGAAACCTCTGGTATTTTTCTACAAAGTTAATTTATTAGTTCAAAGAAAATAACTTTCAGTATCTTCTAATGAGAATCTGTTTGTCAGACGAGTTCTGATATTTCTGTTTCTTACCGTAATGCCACTTTCTTTGAATTTATGAGAACACTTAATATGAAAACTGATATTACTGAAGATTGAGGACATGGATTATAATATCTTGCCGGCTAGATTGTTCCTTATATCACTAATTTCAGGTTACCACATGACATGTTCTACTTCCAACCTTACACCGGGAACTGGCATTCTGCTAATCATTATAAATTGGCTTAAGTATTTAAATAAAGACAACAGAATCATTAAGGAGGTTTTGCCAGTGTAGCAAATTACCCAGGTTTGTTAGATGCATCGCTGTGCTGGTGCAAGGCAGTGTGGCAAAGCATTCACATGGGAAATGGGGGCAGAGTAGGATCAGGACCAATTTTTCCAGTCTAAGTATGGAGACACAGCAGCTGAACCGTACTATGAAACTGTATGCTAAAGACTTATTCACCTGTCAATAGATGCTAATGCACAATGAAATTAAACACATTAGCTATTCTTCAGTGATTTCTCACTTCTGTTATAAACCACATGCTAGTACTTTTTTTTCTTTTTTTTTAATTTTTTTTTCTTTTTTTTTTAAGTAGAGTATGTTCCTTTGCCTAAAGGAACTCTGTGGTTATGCCTATGAAGGTATTTTGCAGACAGAAAAGAACTGTAGTCCGCCCACGCTCTGAACCAGCAGGAAGCTTAGTAATAATACATAGTGCCATGCTGAGCACAACCTAATTGCCCCTTCTGAAAGCTGTGTAAAGCAGATTGGACTCTACTTGTCACATGGGGATGTGACGCCGCCAGTGCTCTATGCAGGCAGAATGAACTAATGTCTTCTATCTTCTGTGTGCAATCCAAATGTTCTTACCCATCTAGTTAGTGAATGCTCTAAATTCACATTGTGATTTACCATACCTTCACTTCTGTGGGCAGGAGAGCCCTAATACAGTCAATCTCTACTTCTTCTGTAGAGATTCTTCTCCTTTGAGGTGGTCAAGGGAGATAGATTGAATCAGAAAAGTCTGAAATTTGTCTCCAGCAAGACGGAGCCAAGTGTAAAGAAGACAAATAAATGCTTACTATGTAGTTTGGGCTTTAGCTTAGACTCATGGTAGTTAAAAAGCAATTTACATATAAGAATAAAAGAAATCAAAGTAGAAAGAGAAACAAGCAGAGAAAAAAAAACATGATCAAGATTAAGGTAAAATGGATAAAAATCAGAAAGAGGGATTTGCTTTGCTCAAAAAATGCACATTGTTTTTCTGCATGCAATTTTGCATGCTTAAATTGGACAGTTTAAATGTATTATACTTCATTATTTACCTTACACATGGATTTCACTAAAAAAGTAGGAGCTGAATATGTAAGCTCCCTTGTTTCCTGCCTCAGCCAGGAAATGATCATCCAGTAAAATTATTCAGGAGATGCTTACCACTCCAATTAAAGGTAACTTTATCAGTAAGGTTATTCAATTCAGAAACCATTTTTATTATCTCTGTCACGCCGTCTTTGCATCTGGTGGCATTTATAAAATTTAACATTTCAAACTTTTACTAGTTTTTGTCTACTAGAGAAAGGTAATTTATGTACTTAAAAGAAAATCATTTAAGTATGAACTCTGAACTTGGTTCTGAATTTCACTCCAGCATAACTTTGATCTAATTTACTAAAACACAAGGATTTTGCCTGTCTGGGATTAGAGAAAATATAGAACCAATCCTGAAACAGTGGGGCTACATTCAGTATGTATGAGGGCTCATTAAATCTCACAGTGTCTCTATTTCTGGTCCTCTGTCTTCTGTAAGAATCATAAATGGCTGAAATAGTTATGGTAAAGGAAAAGAGAAATATGAGATCCTGATATTCATCTAGTTTCATAAAGGCCTCAGAAAATCTGAGAGAAGCTCTGGCTTTGCTATCAAGTCTTTCTACTGGTAGTAACAATAGCAGGTGGCAGGGCAGAGCAACATTTCCATGTAATAGTAAGTAAGTAATGGCCAGTCTTCGCGAATGAAGAACCGGGGAAGGTCTTTCCACCTTCCAGCCTGCGCATTGGATTTTTTAGGTGAGACACAGTGTGCGTGGAACTGAGCCCACCCTTTAATCCTAAGGTTCATCTGCCGGGGCCAAGCGAGCTTGGACGGTGGCAGCGAGGTCCTCAGGATGTAGATGGATTGCCTTACAGGGCTAACGAGCTCCATCTGCCCGGGGAGTGGCCCCGACCGGGAATTGAACCCGGGTCTCTGCGGTCACAGCGCAGCGCCTTTACCCTCTAGACCACCAGGGGCTCCCTAACATTTCCATGACTCACTGAGGCAATGGGAAGATATTTTCCAGTGACATGCTTGTCTCTTCATCATCCTATACACAAGTACACATTGCAACCTGCCCCAGTGCCTCTGCTATATGCGCACGTTCACTGAGGTAATGTACTTACTGCACTATATCCACTTTATCTCCTCTGTTCAAAGATCCAAGAGGTGTTACGTCAAAAGTGTGTCTTTTATTGCCCATAAACATCACTTTAGTGTTAGTACAGCTGCCTTCATTGGACCTGTCTTTACAATTACAAACAAAAGACTTGATTTAGCACATACTAGACTACTTTACTACCGAGCTGTGAAAGCTCCACATGTACTGGCAGCTTGCTTCCCTTGCATTATAGTCCCAAGGCTCTAAAAATCTTTAAACATAAATAAAGTTAAAAGATGTTCAGAAAATAGAGATTTGCATTTTGAAAACAGTTTTTTTTAAAAAGAACAAAGGAATATGAACAGTCTGGAAACAGCAACTCAGAGCACTTTTGCCAAAGGAAAACAATTATAACAATTTTATACTTCTACTCAAAGACACTTAACAATCTTTAAGTATTTAGTAAGAGAACACCTATGAAAGAAAACATTAGTTTTGACAAACAATAAAACAGAGATTAAGTGATATTTTAAAAAGCAGAAAAATGTCTTGTTCTAAGTCTCCTGCTTTTAGGAGATAACTATCAGAGGTTTTTACTTCCACTTAATCACACTGAATTATGATAGAAAGATCATGAACTTGTCATTCTTTGAAGAAAACAATGAGTTAAATTGAGTTAAAATGACGCCAACCAAGTATATTTCAGGTAATTTAGATTTGGAATTCTGATACATGTGGCTTTTTAGGTGCATTCATTAAGTAATATATCATACCCTATCTCATGTCCTTAACCGCTAGACCACCAGGGGCTCACCGCCGAGGCCCGGGTTCGATTCCCAGTCAGGGCCACTCCCCGGGCAGATGGAGCTCATTAGCCCTGTAAGGCAATCCATCTACGTCCTGAGGACCTCGCTGCCACCGTCCAAGCTCGCTTGGCCCCGGCAGATGAACCTCAGGATTAAAGGGTGGGCTCAGTTCCGCGCACGCTGTGTCTCACCTAAAAAATCCAATGCGCAGGCTGGAAGGTGTAAAGACCTTCCCCGGATCTTCGTTTGCGAAGACTGGCCATTATATATTATTATTATTATCTCGTGTAATGGAGTTATTAGCTCAAGAGGTTTTTTTCTCAACTTAAACAATTTTATGAACTAATGAAATGTTTGACCAATTAAGTGATTTCAAACACAAAATTTGAAAGAGGTAATACAATAACAATGAGGGTTTTTAACTCAATTCTGCTATGAAGAAACTTTATTAAATTCTTGCTAATTAATATAGCATGTAAATACAGCCAGAAAGGACTAGTAAAACAGGATTCCTCTTTACAGCTGTCCACTTGAATAATCAAGCATAAGGTCATTATGTAAATTTCTCATAATAATTAGGACTCAAATTATATATTCAATAACTCAAACTTAGTCTGCTCATATCAATATCATACCATTATACATCTTAATTCACTTCCACAATGTGATGTCAAATGCCTCTAGCTACTGTTAGATCCCAAAATATGATATCTGCAGAGAGGGATTTGAGAGGACTTTGCAGAAAGCCTTGGGCTAAGAGAGTTGGGGAAAAAACCTCAGTTTGAGAAGCAAACGAGATATCATCAGATGTTGATTGCCCTGCCCCAGCCCAGAGAGCCCACACCTTGATTTCATCAAACCTCTGCAGAAAACCTATTGTACCTTATCCCTCCTTTTGTGTTCCATGAATTCCTACATCCTGTAGAATTAAATACTTGGACCCCTCTGAAAAATTCCCTAAGATAAAGTGGGGTTTTCCGCATGAGGTAACTGCTAAGACCCCAAATTTGTTAACCTGGGTTTCCCTGTATGTCATCTCCTAAAACCCCCTATTTGTAATAAATTGTAATAATTCTAATGCCCTGTTGAATATGTAAACCCTAAACCCTTTAAAAATGAACTTGTAAGTCCAATAAACCATTCCAGTTTCTTGCCTCCCCTGGGATTGTCTTAGTTTCATTGACCTCTGCAAGTTACATTAAATATGTAAAATAAGAAAATAAGTAATGTTAAAGTCATAAATTAGTTTCTGAAATATCATTGCCATGAAACAAGATAAATAGTTTTAGCTAAAGCTTTAGCTAAGCATATTCACCCTTCTTTTTAGGCAGAATCTTCCTACACACAAGCAACAACTTTGAGCATAGGAAATTAAAGCTTATTGGCAAGAATGTGTTAACACATTCATCTAGAGAAGAACTTATCAGCTCTATCTTGAACTTGGAAGCTTAAAAATTCTTACTCAGACTGGGTGCAGAAAAAAATCCTCTCTCCATCAGTGACAAGACATAACGTTTGAAACACAGGCAAATAAATAGTGGACCAGTACTAATAACTAAAGTGCACAATATTAAAATAACATTTTTTTTTCTGTGCTCTGTATCTTGAAATGCTAAAGTTGACAAGCCTTCCTTTTGGTAAAGTGTTCATGAAAAGAATGAGAGAACCTATGATTAATGGTTGCAGCAACAAAAAAATAAATGAGGACTGTACTCTGAAAACAAACTTGAACAGTTAGTAAAAAGCTGCCAAATATGCTGAATAGCTTTGAAAACTGGCTTTTATAATACAAATCACTGTGTTATTTATTATAATGTTAGAAATTAGTGCTTTATTTTAAAATTTAAAATATATAATTCAAGAATTGCACAAATTATGTATTTACCTAAATCCACAGGAACTACATCATTCATTTGTCAGTGCTGTAGTGCTAGAGGGCAGTAACATGAATGTGGAAATACACCACTGCATGGTGTATTGTGGATGATCTGTTGTATAATCTAGTCCCAATACAACTACATCCTTCCGTTACTCTGTTCTTTTTCACTTTCAAAGTGCATGAAGCACAACACTTGAAAATCAGGATTTTGGAAGAAGCATTTTAAAGAAGATTCAGAATTCCTAGTTTGTGGCTATTCTTCCCGTGGAATCCTTCTATTATGATTTTGTTTAAAGTAGAAAATGTGTTCTTTAAGTGCTTTAAATACTTTAAACTAGCCTTTCCCCAAGATTCACATCAACATATAATGGAATTCATGTGAGTTAATTAACTCTTGCCTTCATATGTGTTTTTTGATTTTCCAGTCCTTCCCAAGCATCATATTTGGAGTAAACATTAGAAGAAAGATTCTGAAAGACTAGTTTGTGGAAAATCCTTTTTCTCCTCTAACTCTACATGAAAAATCCTTCCTGTCTACAGATGGTTTTGTTTTTTGGTCACTGAATCCTAGGCTTCTTGGAATGTAAAATAACATCCACAGTTGTCTATAATTTCAGAGTTTCACAGATCTAGTTTTTGTCCACTCAAATGCATTATCTTTCCAGTTCTACATTTTCTTAAATGCTGACTCACAACACTCATGTTAAAAGAGTCTCTCTCTTAAAAAAAAAAAAAAAAAAAATCATCAATGTAATTGCATGAGGCCAATTTTATTTTGGCAGACATGGAAAGACCATGGGTAGGAAATCTGAAATAAGACCAAGAAAAAAGTTAGGTAAAACATAAAAGAGGCCAGTTAAGACCCAGGTTGAGAAAAGTAATTTCCTCTGGTAGATGGAGATAAAAACTTCAGGAAACCTTCGATTAAAAAAAAATAAAATAAAAGCCAGACACAGATCTGTTATGGAGGCTGTGAACAATGGGCAAAGAGTGGCACTATCAGTCACACTGCTTTTTGTGCCTTTCTGACTTCAGTCACTGCTCTGCAGCCACTAGCACAATCCAAAACTGGAGCTGGCAGCTTCTCCTTGAAGCCACAGTCTCTGCCCTTGTTACAGGGTCTTAGTTACCTCTCCTCTAAAAGGCACTGAAAATCCTCTGCCTTGGTCTTTATTAATAAGATCTTTAACTGTTATCAAGTTTGAAATTCAATTTGCTAGACAATTGTATAAATTTGTTTCTATTCACAGATGTCTGCTAGGTCACTGGGGACTGAATGCTACGATCAACTATCTTCATTATAAGTTAGGAATTCACATGCAAACGTCCTGTGCACCAGCTTAAAATTGGCCTTTTTTCAATCTGATATTAGATACACAATCACTGCTAGAGTATAATTTTTTTATTTTATATGTAAATAAAATGCTTTTCTTTCCTCACTAGAGAACGATGAGTTATTCATGCTAATGTATTCTTTCATAATTTCTTTTTCTGAGTGGCAGCTTCTTCGAAACTTGGAACATCTCACAGCAAGCAGAGAAACTAACGTCTTTTTCACACAGCATGATATTAGAATATTTGGCTAAAGGCCCAAAAACATTACAAAGAAAAAAACAAACAAACAAAAAATCTTATTCATGATCCTTGTGTTTACTTGTTACACTCAATTTGCTCCTTCATGCTAGTAGCATACAAAAGAAATTTCGGTGACTTGGTGTTTTATGTTTATAAGGAAAGGGAGCCTTTTCTCCGTTTCATCAATTTTCAATGATTTCTACAGGGAAAAACGAAGAAGCTACGGCTGAGAGAAAAGAGGTTTTCTTGTCAGATGCCATGCTTCTCAGAGTCTCATGTACTGTGGAACATTTCTTGAAGGACTTCACTTAATCTTTTAACCAAACAACGTATTCTTTGACTGAACAAAGCCTTGCTAAGATTATTCAGTGACAGTTTGAAATTTCAAGGTTACTTCGCATTTTTTAAAATCTCTTTTTCAGTTTCTTACCTCTTTCAAGAAAAAGCAAAACTAAGAAAAAAGTATGCATTTTCTTATTAACTTTTCCCCATTATAATTAGTAAACAAAATGACGTGCAGCATAAAAGTTTGATATATGCACAATAACACCATCACTTATGTTCACAATTTCATGCAAAATTTATCCTTCTAAGTATTTTACCATGTCATTTGTTGCCCGATATTAGTCTTTGAAAGATGCAACATATAAAATCGAATGTGGCAAGTATGGACTAAAACCTTTATTTTACAACACTGGTTTGGCTAACCTGTATGAAATGATGGCTGCTTTACCACTGTCTTTGATACTTTCTAACTTGGCTGCACATATTTGTCTCACATATCTAATAGAACATAGGAATTTTACTCTAGCCAAAACCCCATAGAATTAATTTCCCAAAGTAATCATAGAATAACAGAATGATTTGTGTTGAGAGAGACCTTAAAGATCACGCAGTTCCAACCTCTCTACCATGGGCAGGTGTATTGGACTTGTGTGGCCAGGTTTTGGGGGGTGGGAGGGCTACAACGGTGGCTTTTGTGAGAAGCTGCCAGAAGCTTCCCCCACGTCCAGTAGAGCCAATGCCAGACAGCTCCAGGATGGAGCCCCCTCTGGAAAGGGGAGAAAATCAGGAATAACAATAATACCTCTGCGATGATATATCTAAGAAGGGAGAAAAGAGCTATTGCACAGATGAAAATTGTATCCAGAGAAGAGTGGAGGGAGATGTTTTTAAGATTTATTTTACTTCTCATTATCTTACTCTTATTCTATTAGTAGTAAACTCAACTAATATTCCAAATACAAGCCTGCTTTGCCCATGATGGTGATTGATAAGTGATCTCTCCCAGTCCTTATCTCAACCCATGAACGCTTTGTTATATTTTCTCTCCTCTGTCCAGTTAAAGAGGGGAGTGATAGAATGGCTTTGGTGGGTACATGGCATCTAGCCAGGGTCAACCCACTACAACAGGGAATCTTCCACTAGGCTGGGTTGCTAAAAGTCCCATAATGCCTTGGACTTTACTTGAAACATATTTTTCTTTAATATCACTGTTTTCTCTAGTCATTACTTCCATCATGGTAAGTGTAGAAAACTTTTGGAAGTGGCAAGAAAAGATAGAGTTCTCACAGACATTCCTGGAGACCCCCTACCATAAAAGGCACCAAGAGAACAGGCACACTGTGTTTTGTCTGCCCAATGTAAACTAGCACCATATTTGTTAGTGGTTTTGTCTTCTGGAAATAAGCTTTTTCCTGCTACATCAGCTGCAGCTTGGTATCTGGGGTACCTGCATGCACATAATTTGTTACAGCCATTAAAAAAAAAAAAGGAGGAATATTCATCTTTTAAAACATTATTCTTTAAAAATCATTTGCTTTCTGTAACACACCAATAACTCTTCATCTTTTGCTATTTTAAATTATGCCACTAATCAATGATTTCCACAGTATTCCCCCTCCATTTGCCATAAGGTAAATAATTTTTGTAATTTTTCTTGGTAAATAATGGGCAATCATCTTCCCTTTAGAAAAAAAAATAACATAGAATTTCAAAAAAGTATACAAATGTTTCATTCATTGTCACAGAAGAATATCTGATTTAATTTAGTGGCATATGGCAGCTAAAATGCAAAGAAAAACCCTCTATTTTAATTACAAACTTTTATCAATTTTATGATGTCTCATAACCTATGAGAAAATTGGATGTCTCTCCTCTTTACCTCAAATCTGTGAACAACATGGTCCCTGGTAGTTCTCTTGGGAATCCCTACTTCATTATTTCTTTACCAGGGACAAAGCAAGGACCTTGTCTCAATTTTCCTCGCTGATGGAAACTCTTAAAACAACAAACTGTTAGAATTTTTAAGTAAAGGATAATAGCTAATGACATAGATGAAGGGGTTGAGTGCATGCTCAGCAAATTTTCAGATGACAGCAAGCCGAGAAGTGCTGTTGACACATCTGAAGTACTGGATGCCATCCAGAGCAACCAGAATCTCATGAAGTTTAACAAGACTGAGTGCAAGGTGCTGCACCTGGGTAAGGGGAGCCCCCAGTATAAACACAAGATGGATAATAAACAGATCAAGAGCAGCCCTGGTAAGAGGGACTTGGGATGCTGGTGAATGAGAGGCTGTCCGAACCTATGGGCTAGAGGAGGGCCGCCAAGATAATTGGAGGGATGGAGCACCTCTCCTACGAGGAGAGGCTGAGAGAATTGGGATTGTTCAGCCTGGAGAAGAGAAGGCTGCAGGGTGATGTAATTGCCACCTTCCAGTAATTAAAGGGATCCTACAAGGGAGATGGAGAGAGACTGTCTACAAAGGCATGTAGTGACAGGACAAGACAATGGGTTCAAACTGAAAGAGAGTACATTTAGAATAGATATTAGAAAGAAATTCTTTACTGTGCACTGGAACAGGTTACCCAGAGAATTTGTGGATGCCTCACCCTTTAAGGGAAAAATTTTTTCCTCATGTCCAACAGGAACCTCCCCTGGTGCAGCTTGAGGCTATGTCCTCTTATGCTGTCGCTACCTTCCTGGGGGAAGAGGCCAACTCCTATTTTACTACAAGCTCCCTTCAGGCAGTTGTTAACAGCAATAAGGTAACCCTTGAGCTTCCTTTTCTCTAGCTCCCTCAGACAATCCTCATATGACCCTTCATGAGCTCTGTTGCTCTTCTCTGGACTCACTCCAGCAACTCAGTGTCTTTCTTGGAGAGACAGGCCCAGAACTGGATACAGCAGGCAAGGTGTGGCTTCACCAGTGCCAAGTACAGGGAGACAATCACTGCCCTGGTCCTGCTGGCCACAGTATTCTTGATACAGGCCTGAGTGCCTTGGGCCTTTCTGGTAACCTGGGCACATGTTGGCTCACATTCAGCTGGCTGATGACCAGCACCCCAGGTGTTTTTTTCTGGGTCGCTTTTCAGCCACTCTTCCCCAATTCCTCTCATTACTCCAAGAATTATACCAAATGCTTAAAAACAATAATTTGGTTTTTTAAATAGTGTCCATTAATTTGTATTAAAATTCATCATAGTTCTGTTATTTATGAAGTTATTATGTGTATTTGACTTCAGAAGCCTAGCAAACGAGCCTATTATAGACTAAGATAAACATGCAGTCGAATATTCGCTTTTGTTATTTTCATTTCTTTGCCATCCTGCTTTTGTTTCATGATTCTGGTCACACTAGATTCTGCAAAGAAAACCACAGTGCAAATGTGTGTGTTGGGGGTATGGGAGAAAAACAAAGGATTTTTTTTTAATTATTATTTTTTGCTGAAAGACAGCACATATAAATGAGGTCTGCAGATGGAAAAGAACATTGAAAAATCAATGAAGAGTAGCCAATCAACACTAAGAACACTTGTAAGAGTGCTGTTCCCTGCCTGTTTGGTACTGGGACTATTATCAAAATTTGTCTTCAATTCTTTTATGAGCAGAATCAGTCTCATTATATGCACTCCTAGTCAGTTAGCCACAGGCTAGTTAGCATTCTTAATAAAGTCATTGAGTTGAATGGAGATGGGCATAGATAGTTTTCACTCGAAGGTATGAAGTC
>NW_020956031.1:418762-421314 GCF_003031625.1 Empidonax traillii
AAAAAAAAAAAAAAAAAAAAAAAAAAGCTGTAGATAAAAATAAAACCCTCTCAAAAGAAAACAAAACAAAACACCAAAACAAAACAAAAAAACCCCCCACCACAACAAAAACACACACACACACACACACACAAAAACTCCACTACACAAAACAGCAATTTGTGTACTGAACAGTCTTCAAAAAAATCTTGCAAGTGTTTGTAGTTCTGTAGATTACAAACTCATCAGTCTGACAGAATCAAAAATGTTTTCCATAATATATTATGTATTATGTGAGTTTCCTGTCTACCTCAAGAGACTTCATACCAATGAAGACAATTTTTAGATCCTTGGCAATACTGAAGTAACATTTAAACCTTATTCTGATATTTCAGGTGAAGCAAAGACGTAAACTGAGCTCTTCAAAACTCATGTATGTATAAATACACACCCACACTCACAACTAGAATTTTTTTGTGATTTTGTAGTGTAAATACTGAATAAATGGATGCCTGAGGTCTTCTGTTTTGTAAAACAACTAATTAAGGTGTGCATGGGTGTTTGGCTTGGTATGATCAAAAATATGATTCTTTCAAGTTGAATAACTAATTATTTGTTGTATATATCCATATGCAATAATAAATAACACAGGAGTCAAACCTACACCTCTTATTTGAAATCAAAGTTCTCTAAAGCATCATCATGTGAAACACTTGGAACCCATTCATAAAGAACAACTTGTCTTTCTTAGCAGGCCACTATAAGGTATCTTTAAATACTTGCCTACTTTATTAGAAAGGTATTTACACACCATTTTTTAAATTATCCACTTAAATCAAATTTGTTTGCATGTCTATGAAACAGTAAGATTACCTAACTCATGCTAAAGTTTCTAAAATCATAGACTTTAACACTCTTTGGAACCACATCCCATTCTCCCCTTCCAAGTCCCTTAATCCAAATACTTTTGATGGTGAAACTCTTCATACAAATGCACCAAATCACTGCTGATATTTATACAGATCTAGTTTGAAAAGTACGGGAGAGGCAAAGAAGCAACATTTATATATATTCTCTCAAGATGCACTCTGGCCAGTTTCAGAAGAAAAAGAGATCAGCCTCCAAGAGGCCAAAGAAATTGAGCACAGCTACATTTTCATTATCGTGAGTGTCACATTCATTTTTTAAAAGAAAAACATACTGACTTAAACAACTACATTAGAAAAGGTTTAAAGAACTGATGAAGAATGTTCCAGTATAAATTCATGCACTCTTTTGCCTTGTTAAATTAATCCAATTTTTTTCCCTTCAAAAAATAATAGTTCCTTAAATGTGAAATGGATTTTCTTAGGTGGGAGTTCCAACAATATTCCATGGTTTTGAGGAGGGAAAAAGTATTCTTTTTTTAGTTGGTCATCATTTAGTATCAGCCTAAAATATGTAATCAATGTGTTTTATAATAATTGGTGAAATAGCTTGTTAGTAAGAAGATTCCTTATTTGACTCTAATACATTTTTTGTTAAATCCTTTCAGAATATGAGCTCGCCAACAAAAATAGCAAGCTTTGATTTTGAATTGGGAAGCTAAAATTTTGGAAATAAGTATTTTGCCTTTGACCCATCTGTGGGGAAAAAACCCAACAAAACAAAATGAGTTTGAATCTGCCAGTATTGCACACATAAATTATCTTTCCTTCCATTACACACTCTTTCATTTTGGCAGAAACTAATTGTCAGCATTTAGTTGATCAGATCATAGTTTCCTTTCTTTCCTGAAACAGCTATGTGATGTATAGTCACTCACACTTTCCTCTACTACAAATGTTTCTTTCTTCCTAATCCTTTAACAGGTGAAAAGTGAAGAAAATCTGGTTTAGAAGAGGCCACAAAGATGTTGAGAGGGACGGAGCAATTATCCTACCAAGACAGGATGAGAGAAGCTGGGGTTGTTAAGCCTAGAGAAAAGAACACTTTGGGTAGACCTCAATGCGGCCTTCGAGTACCTGAAGGGGACTTATAAAAAGGAGGGAGAGGGACATTTTATATGAGTAGATGATGACAGGACACGGGACAATGGTTTTAAGCTGCAAGAGGCCAGGTTTAGATTAGATGTTAGGAAATTAGATTAAGAAATTTTTTACTCAGAGGGTGCTGGGGCACTGGAACAGGTTGCCCAGAGAAATTGAGGATGGACCATGCCTTGAAAGTGTTCAAGGTCAGGCTGGATGGGGGTTTGAGCAACCTGATCTTGTGGAAGCTGTCCATGCCCATGAAAGGGGCACTGGAATTAGGTGGTATTTAAGGTTATTTCCAACCCAAGCCATTATATATTTTATTCTATGATTATATGATTAACATGAAAAGGGAATGGTTGTCACTGATAGGCAAGAATTCAGTAATAATTTGCATAATCACAGTAGTAATTTTCCTTTTCTTGCAGACATGAAGTAGCAGAATGTCCTGCTGAAATTACTCAATAATCTTGTTTCAAAAAGTTGAACACTAGCCTAGTCTCTGTTACTTTGTGCTGTGTTCTAGGTAGGCTTCAGCTGGAAAAAAATATGACTACTATA
>NW_020956031.1:421335-422897 GCF_003031625.1 Empidonax traillii
CCCTGCCTGTTTGGTACTGGGACTATTATCAAAATTTGTCTTCAATTCTTTTATGAGCAGAATCAGTCTCATTATATGCACTCCTAGTCAGTTAGCCACAGGCTAGTTAGCATTCTTAATAAAGTCATTGAGTTGAATGGAGATGGGCATAGATAGTTTTCACTCGAAGGTATGAAGTCAGGAATAAGCAAGGACTTCAGCACAAGTAGATTTTAGACTGTGTTAAGAAGGAAAAACATCACTGTCAAAATCCAAGGCCACGAATAATATCAGCAGATGCTTTTGTGAACATGAACAGAATGAAAGCTTAGGAAAGTCTCCAAGTAATATCGGGAACTGCAAGATTATGAGAACACTTGTCTACAAAATTTGTTTTACAAGATAAATTGAATGTGTGTGACTCGATTGCAGGGAAGACGATACTGAACTTTCACTGCAGCAATTCAGAGATGAGAGGCTGCAGAGTTCTCCTCAAATGCCTGAACATTTCTGATGTTGTATCTGTCCCATGATCACTACATCCTATCCAGCACAGAGTAACTCAAAACCAGACTGTGATCATACAGTCAGTAATCACCAGGTTCAGTTAAAACAGGCAGATAATTACCAGATGACAGTGAGAGAACGTGACTCACAGTTTAATCTAATTATATGCGTCAGAAAAATGATGACTACATTTTATAAAGCTTTTTTTTCCCCTTTAACTTGACAGCTATCAGATAAAATACGTTTCTCCTCTCTAAAACAAAAAAGCATCAACATTTCCTCGTAGCATACAGGTTATGTATTAAATTAAAAAGTTATCTACCACAGTTACATAGGAATGATGAAAATTCCCAAAATAAGGATGTACAGCAAAAAATCAAAATGGGACAGATTTTGACAACTGGACTTTCTTATTGAGGAGTCCAGCTGCAAATTTTCTAAAGGCTGTAATTTAATTATTAGCTTGCAGTCAGAATATGAGCAAAGGGAACTGACAGATGTCTGACCAAGAACGGTTGCAATAATTATTGTATACATAGCATTTAAGGATGCTGATTAGCAGCTTCTCTGCATAATCATGCCAATTCAATGTATATAATTTAAAATAAAACAGAGTAATTTTTTGCACAAAATGGAAGATACAGAAAGACTAGTAACATAAAACTGCTTTATGTACTCTGCATATGTAATGTATGTTTAGGTGACAGATAATAAAGGTAAGCAATTTTCATCACTCTCAAAAATTATTGTATTTAAGAGTTAAAATTCCTTACACAACCAGCAACTGAGTTAATGTTATGATCTGTTTAGTTGGAAAGTTGTCTGCAATTTTGGTGTAAATTGTATCACCAAGCTACACTAAAACACGTTTTAAAGTGCATCTAGGCTTTCAGAGCTGCAATTCCCCAGTCTATTTATCTGCATTCTTAATGTACTCTAGTATCATATTCCCAAGGAGCTTTGAGAATGAGTGTGAGATCTTACAGGAATTTATCATATTTAAGTCAGTGTCAAAAGCTGTAGATACAAAAAAAAAAAAAAAAAAAAAAAAAAAAAAAAAAAAAAAAAAAAAAAAA
>NW_020956032.1:0-71746 GCF_003031625.1 Empidonax traillii
CACAGAACGGACTCAGGGTGCTGCGAGCCCAGATCTAGAGTGCAGCTGACAGCATGATCTTAACTTCAACCCTGAGGCACCCAAACATGCACTTCTGAGTGGCTATATATGAAAGAGAAACAGAAAAGTCTGGCTTTCTCTGGAAACGTGGCACAAAAATGGCTTGCACAATCGTATTTACTTTGGAGGTTCTTTTTTGGGAAGTGTTGCCTGTTCTGGGCTGTGTGTCAGCTCCCAGCCCCATGAATTTTCCCTTCCCCTCTTTCTTCTCAGCGCTCCTGTGAGTTGGCTGCCTGTGTGGGAGCCAGGGATGCCAGACCCTGCCAGACCTCACTCAGCTTCATGATTACTGACATCATGTTTCCACCAAGGAGCAGGACACAGGGACCATCCCCTGGGCTCAACCTTGTCCCTGGACAGACAGCACAGAAACAGCAATGTATGGGCAGGGGGAGAGGAAAGGAAGATGGAGATTTTAACTTAAGGCATTTATAGGATTTCTGATGGGTTTAGAGGAGAAAAAGGTTATTTGTTTGTTTTTTTTTTTTTTTTTGGGGGGGGGGGGTGATTCCTTTAGTTTTGTTTTACAAAAAGTACGGGCAAGAAATATAATTTGTAATATAAGAAAACACAATCCTTTACTGGCAAAATATACATGTATGATTTGACTGTCAGCTCTTACAAGAAAGGGCAAATTGTGTTATGACAGTATTGGATATGAAAAAACATGAGGGTTTGAATGAATTTGCCAAGAGCCCTCCACTACTGCTGTGGGAAGCTGGAGACACCTCGAAAAAAGAACTTCCAGGAGTAAGGAGCTTAGTAAGGCTTTGCTAAATGGCCCAGGGAAAAATATAGTCTTAAACCCATTCTGTTGGGAAGGTGTGCATCCGGGAAAGGACAAGCAAAATGTGACATTTGAGCTGTCAGTAGAGCTGACAATGGTGCAGTGACAAAAACCTCTCAGAAGTGCACAGATGTCCTTGACAGTTCCTTTGAAGTCCCTTTGCACAGCTGCTGACAAAGGTCTGAAAATGTCTGGTGCCAAGCACATACATCTTTCATGCAGGGTAAGGTAATGTTGTATCATCATTTCTTGGTGATCATGTTTTCCTGTCCTTGTCCCTCTGTTGTCCCATGGGGAGGTTAGAGCAGAAGCACTTGGGGACCTGGAGCATTGGGCATTGCCTGTGCAGAACAAATTGTTCTTGATCCTTGCAGGCATCTTCTGGGCGCTGCTATTGTAAAGAAAACTTCAAAGATTTCACGTAGTAGAATGACAGCTTTAATCCAAGGTAAGTCCTGATGTATGAAAATTAAAGGGGCAGAGTGTGTTTGCCAGCTGTGAATGGGCAAGGAAGGAACTGCAAAACCAGTCCTTTGCAGTTTGGGTTTGCAGAGGCAAGCGCAAGGTGCACAAAAGGGGAAGCAGGGCGTGCAGCTAGCAAGTGTACATGTCTGCAGAGATGCCCCAACTGCAATGCCAAGAAAATCAGACCTGCAGCCAAGGAAAACACAATTAAAATGATGCAATGACATAAGCTAAATGCTGGTGGTGGAATCTAAATTACACGCAGAACAATCAAGAAGGAAAACACCGACGACATTCGCTTGTGTAACAGGGGTGTTGACCTCACAGCTGGCAGGCAAGGAAGGGCACAAGTGCAGACACAAGTAAAACCAGTGATAGGAGGAGGGGTTTGACCTTCCTGAAAGCATCAACCAGGCCTGTCCCTTAGGGGTGATACTGAAGTGACCACAGGACTGCTCGGGTTTGTACATTTTACGCTAGTCCATTTAAAATCCGCCACACTTAAAATCCCCTCTAGGACAGACTCAGCTGATGAGCAGAATGGAGCAAGAAAGCTACATCTCAATACCAGGACGCTGCCTCTTGCTCAAACAAAAAGCTGTATAAGGACATGCTTAGCATTTTTTTAACCAAAGAAGGAATACACTTCACCAAGGGCTTTGAGGTCTCTGATTAGGAGAGGTCCTACCTGCAGAATAAGTACTGGGTGTTGCACTGCAGGGGGGAGACAGATGTGGGTTATGTTCTACAGGTTTCTGCTCCATGTCTTGTATAGGCTATGAAACTTTTGTGATGCCAGCACTACATATACTAGCAGTGCAGTCAGGTTACTGAACTAGACATGAGAAAACGCAAGTGTAGGTCCGAACCAAAATAAAAAACATCCTAACTCAGACCCAACACTATGTTGTGCTGAAAAGCAGTGAATAAAAATGTCTCGTTTGGGATGTAGAAGGCATTTTATTTACCCAATACACTTTATTAATGGGATGTGTTTCTAGACTATCTACTGATGAGTAGCACTTATTATTCGTGCTTCACAACTTCATCTGTATTTTAGGCTATAATATAAGCACCACGAGACAACCCCTGATAAGTGGGAGAGAGGAAATGCATGCAACAATACAAGATGTTCCCATCAAAAACTCCTCTCCTCTTAATGCACAGAGGACCTACAGGACACAGTCAGTGTTGCTCAAATACAAACATACTATTCAACAAGCATCCCCTCAAATTGGGAAGGAGAGATAATCTGGTGCCTTTAAACACAACCTTCAGTTACCATGCCCTCAGAAACACCGGGATGATCCCAGCTTTGCCTTCAGCCTGGGGCGGTGGGATGAGCTGCAGGCTCATTTCAGGCCATTTGTGGTAAACCCAGGCAGCAACTCAGGAGGGAGGCTCTTCCAAAGACCTTTCAGTGGGAGCCTCCCAGCAGGCTCAGACCCACAAACAAATCACTTCACACCCTGCCCTCCCCTCCTCTTCCCCCTAAAATGCCTCTTTGCCGGCAGCTTTGGGACCTACGGGTCTGCAGGCGAGAAGGGAGAAGCAGCACCCAGGGTCATCAGGCTCCAGAAAGTACCCAAGAACAAAAGATTAATTTTAATGTCCTGGCTTCAAGCAACCTTGTCCAATAGCTTCAGGAAGTCTTCATTATTTATGCGGGGGAGGAAGCACCTGGAAATCACAGAATTAATTTGATCTGAAGAGACTGTGCTCTGGAAAAACACATGTGTCAGGCCCCATTACCCAAGATTGCAGGGGCAGGGATGGGACAAGCATGAGCAGGGAGCAAGTGTGAGTGTGCTGGATGCCAGTCAGTGGCATTGGCTCAACCGTGTGTTTTCTCAAGCCAAAGTCCCAGCTCAGCTTGTCACCAGGCTATGCGTGCCATGGCTGGCTGGGCTGGTGTTGAGCAGGGAGCCGTCCCCTCCCCACAGCCCTGCCCTGAGGGGAGGGGTGATATCAGAAATAACCAGGAAAAAAGGGAGAAGAGGAGGGTCTGGAAGGGCAGTTCTAGGCCTCTCCAGGGATGGACATCCCACATGGGAGCCAAGTCCCATAGGAGATGCAAGTCTCCTGAGGCCTGACAGTCCCCATGTGTGAGCTCAGCACTGCACTGCATTTAACATAACAAGTAGTGACAAAAGCTTTTCTGCTTCTCATTGCACAGTAAGAAGAAAACCACAAGGTGACAGCTTTGGGGACAGCTGTAACTGGCCAGTGTGGGCTCAGGGCTGTGCAGTGCTCTGGGTGTTGGGCAGAGATGGCAGCAGACCTTGTTGTGTGCCTCTGACTTTGCAATTCCTCTTAAAAACATTGAGTTTCTGGATTGTTTATCCTGAACTCCACTCCCCACGCTGCAGACACTGACCCTGATGGTTTTTTTAAATGGGATATATCCAGTCCCTTTGGCTAAATTTGCTTGTGAGTCCTTGCAGCCCCACCTGGTCTCGCAGCCCACTCTTAGGATGTTTGCAGAGGCACTGTAGAGAGCTGCAGTGGTCAAGAGGCTCCTTACTGGAGCTTTGACCAAGTTGGGAGCTAAAACTACTTCTCTTAATATGCATCATTCCATCTAAAGATGATATTGATGGCTTGGGAGAGAAAGTTCATTTGAACTTTTCCGTCTCAAAAGTAAGACACTATGTTTTGCTGTGTGACAAGCAGGACTTGTCACAGGACGCAGGACTTCATGATGCCTTGGTGTCATCTGTACACACTCTGCCCCGGCCACGCTGCAGTGCAAACCTGCAACAGGGTTTGACTTTTGTTCTCAGTGCAGAGGATCCCAGGAGCAGCAGCTCTTGGGAAATCAGAACCAAGAGACTGGTCTAAAAGGGGCTAAGGACATGGGTCCCACCCACGATTTCAATGATAATGATAGACAGCCTAGTGATGAAGTGACCAAACTAGGTCAGGGAAGCAGGTTTGATTTTCCCGTTGCAAACTGGGAGAACATTGCAGGCCACACAGCCTTGCTTTCGGCAGGGTCGAATGCAGACACGTTCCCCCCAGCCCTTTTTTTGGCACCACGGTGATCCCGAGCAGTGCCACACTCCTTCATGGCCTCAGCTCAGCTCCGTGGCCAAAGGCTGCACATGCAATGGAGTTAAACAAACTTCAGCACAAAGCAAAACATCATGTGTGTGTTTATCACCCTTGTGCTCTGAGTGAGTACAAATAGGCTTTTTATTAATTCACACAAACAGGCTGAGAGGCTTCTAACACTGTTTGGGTCATGGCCTGTCAGGCAGCTGTAACTCAGTTGTACTTCCCAGCTTTCCCTTTCCTTGTGTGAGAGGCAACCTTAGTTCATAACTGCCAGGGAGAAGTGGTGGTGTTGCAAGTTTGAGATGCATCAGATAAAGGAAATGTGACAAAAATTCCTCAGTTTACCCACCAGGCCCATTTCACCTGGCAAACTCAGGTTATTTGAAGTGCCACCTCTGCACTGCTGTGGGCAGGGGAGGAAGAACCAGGGCTTTTTGCTGTCAGGGGGAAGGATATCCAGACCAGGGCTGAGGCCACCCTTTCTCCCCTCACCCCAAGTTGTGGTCCCACAAGCATTCAGCACATTGCACCCAGACGATATGTGGTGATGGGGGCTCAGAGAAGGGTAGTGCCAAGATGCTCAAGTATCTTCTCCCATTTGGCACACTTCAGAGCATGCTGCAGGGCCAGCAAAGGGGGTCAGCGAGCACAGGGAGCCTCTCAAGCTTCTCTAAACTGAGAAACTGCTTTCCTCTCAAAGCAGAAGCATTTTTAAAAATGCAACCACTACTTGAAGTGACCTCACAGGCATTTTCAGTAAGTGGTCGTCATAAGTCCTGAAGTAGTTGGACAGTTATTGGAACAAGTGTATGATAAAAGCCTTTCCACCCCCATCCCTCCCACCTCTACTTTATATCCCATGATTTCTTCCTTGTTTGAAATGATTCAGCAGTAGACTCTCCGATAGTCTCCATCCGGTTAAAAATAGTTACTTTCCTCATATGGCTTTAGCATGGTACTGTCAACTGTAAAATGTTCCACCTTCCAAAAAAGTAGAGTGAAAAATGAAAGTGAGCTTTCACACATCATTACTCTCCGCAGTTAGAGCTCCAGAGCTCATTCCAAACCCATCAAAGGAGGAGAGGCGGGCCGGGAGGGCGGGCAAGCAAGATGCTTGTGTTACTACCCGGTGCCCTGGGGGTCCTTGTGAAGCTTTGCCCCCGACTCAAAAATGACCAGGCTGATGGTTTGCTCATTTCCCAAAACAAAACACTAGATTATTTGCAAGAGACATTTATTTGTTGGATTTCTGGAATGTTAGAACAGATTAGTCATGGAAGGTGGATGTCTCCTGATGTCAGAATACGCTCCAGCAGGGAACCAGTACAGCCCAGTCAGCTGAGTTACCTTCCAGTCACCCCATAACACTGGGGCAGGAGGTCATGAGAGCCCAAAAATGAGAGGGCAGGAGAGGACATGAGAGCCCAAAATGCCATCAACCATCTCACAGCTCTTGTCCTCTGTAAGCTTGGGGATCAGTGATGGGCTTGCACACTGTGACTGGCTGTCCTGAACTGAATGTGCTTTGGGGGGAAAAAAGGGTAATTTGGTGGCAGTAGTAGACAAATGGTGCATCTGGGTTATTTCACTTGACTCTCTGTATTACTTGAATCTTGAATGTGTTTGCATTCAGGGCCAGCTGCTGGAGGGTGAGTGGTGGGACCCCCCTGCCACAGAGGTGTCACAGGGAGGTGGCACTGAGGCACTGCAGGGTGATAAATGGAAAGTGCAACAGGTCCAGCCTGGGAGGGGATAGATGGCACAGTGCCCACAGCCAGCTCCTGATGTTCCCAGCCGGGGAGGGAAGCATGGCACAGAGGGAAAGGCTGAGCTGCAGTCTGCCCCAGGGCCCCAGGTCAGAGGGAAAGGCTTGCAGCCAGCAGCTGGAGCATTCATCAGGGCTTCTGTTGCTGACCATCAAACAGTGATGGTGATATCCACCTGCTCCCAGTGCTGAAGAACTTCAGAAAAGCCAGGGGAGATGCAGAAGTATCCATTGGTTTTCACTGCACACCTCACAGCATCAGTAGCTGACTCTAGAGACTGTATGACAAATTGCTGGTTAATACCCACATTAATTCATTTTTTTCCCTCAGAGTTGCATTTGCTGTGCATGCTGAGCCATCCTCTGCTCATTTCCTCAAGGTGATATGCTAAATCCTGCTCCCTGGACCATGGCAATCAGCTATTGCTGGAATACAATCAAGCTGCAGATGGCAGCTGAGGGAATCACAGAGACTCTGCTTTGCTGAGCACCATGGTCAAATCCTGGCCACCATCACTGGGGCAGGATTTGACCACAGAGCCAGAGCTGAGCAAGCCAAGTGCTGCTGCCTGCCCGTGGGGTGCTCTCAGCACCCACCTCTGTCCTGGGCAGCACTCTTGGGTCCTGCTACTGTATTTGTGAGGTCCTGAAACACCTGTCACACTGTTACATCACCTCATATTGACCACACCAGAGTAAACGTTTGCTCTGGGTCCCTCCTGACAAGACAAGGGATGAGTCTAGAAATTACTTCTAGAGAAAATGAGTATTTTGAAGAACTGCAGGGAGGGATTGAGCTTCCCAGTTTTGAATGCCTACTTGTGTACCAGACCCCAGCTGTGTTTATGGGAAGGGACATTTCCACATTCCAACAATTTTAATGCACCCCAGGCCTTATGCAATTTTTCTTTCCATTTACAATATTAGATATCTTGTATGATAAATCTGAAGTGTGGCTTTTGTGCATGAATGATACAGTTTCCATAATATTTTTTCATATGCAGGGACATTTTGTTTTGATCTCATGGGGCATGAGTCAACTCCTATTTGAAGCCACTGGAGTCCTTCCAGTGACCTTCCCAGAGCCTGGCTAGCCGGGCAGATGAAGTCTGATGCGCTGTAGGTGCAAGCTAGCACGGCCTGCCGAGGCTCAGGGCAGCTCGGTAGAGCAGCTCAATCCTAAAAGGGCGACATCAGGAAACTGGTTGAGTGCATCCAGCATGCTTGGTGCAAAAACTCTGTCTGCCCCAGAAATGCACGTGCTGTAACCATGAGACTCCCAGACTGGTTGGCAGCAGCGGGTGTTCAGCCCTGCAAGATCCACAGAGCCTGCCCATCCAACACACGTGCCATGTCCCTTAATCTCAAGGCTGCAAGAGTCAGGGTGAGTTATAAAACTTGTTTGGTCAAGCTCCTTGAGTGGGACGGACACAACCCTGGGTTTCCTGGATTTCCCAGGCCAGGCCTTTCACTCTCACAAAAGCAGCAGCCCTGTGGACCCAAACACCCCTAAGCATGCAAGAGTGTTTCCCATGAAGACCTTTAAGACTCCCCATGTGAGTGTTGGATCCCACACAAATTCAGGCATGTGCCCTCCCAGTATGCATGAATTTTATCCCCCCTTCTTAAGGACTGTCGGAAGAGCTGTTTCTTTTTTTCGTAGGAGCAAGTTTTGATGGGGAAATATCAGTTTCCCCAAGTCAGCAAAATTCTGGCAATTTGCCTCAGCTCAGAAAGGTGCCCCTGTTCTGTGAGGCCAGTAAGGAAGAGAAACGCTCACACTCTGGAAGACTCAAAATGAGCAAGAAACCGGTCAAGTGCCCAAAGCCACTGGCTGAGCATCCTCCCTGTTTACATGGCTTACATGTCAAGAGTTCTGTCAGTGACAAAGGGCTGGCCAGAGGTGTCTGTGCCACGATCCTCAGCACACAGCGTTCCTGCCATCATTAAATGGCACTGTGGAGAGGTTCAGAGCAGGAGTCACTGAGGAGGGCCCAGCAGGTGGTAGCCTCTGCCTGCCTCTGCTGCCAGCCCTGGCAGTGACCTGGGGCTGCTCCACAGGACTGGCGCTGCTCTGCAGTGTCCTCCACCACTGGCCCTGCTGAGGAAGCCTCACGTGATTTGGAAATTAAGCTAAGTATTTTGTGTTTATGAAACAGCTCCTAAGAGTTTGAAAAAGGGACTAGTGGTGTTTACACACAAGCTGGACGGACTCTAACACGGTGCATGTTCTGTTGTGTCAACTCCTGCACCTGCATAAGATATTTTACAAAATCCCCGTGAAATGAAGGAGCCAAACAACTGGGTCTAATCAACCCTGCCTGTGCTCTCACTGGAGCCACACAACATTTTTGCTAATGGAGCTGTGGGATGTTATGGAAAATCTGCTCTCCAAAGAGCCTTTGTTCATGTCTGAAGTTAAGGCTGGTCAAAAGCAGGGAGTGGAGCTGTGGGGGAGCTGGTGCTGGAGCAGCCTGGGTGCAGAGCCCTGCTCCTGGGGCTTATGGAGTGCTCCCTAGGAATGGGGGAGACTTTGGAGGGAGCCCAAACAGCAGCAGCTCAGCTAACACCACCTTTATCCCCTTTCAGGCAAAGAGGAGACTTTTCCAAAGAAGCATGAAGTTGAAGCACATTTTCCTGAGCTTTCCCAAACTACCAGAATTACCAAATGTGCTTTTCATTGTGTTTTTTTAGGTTACCTATGCCAGAAAGTTTTTAGACCCCTTCTTTGCAACACAGATTCTCCTTTTTTGTACCATTTGCAGAATGGTCCTGTCTGGCCCGTGTTTGCTCATAGAGTGACACCAGGACTCAGTCCATAAAAGGTTGTTGACCCGGGAAGAGAGCTTCTAGAATTTAAGGGCTGGGCAATTTCTTGGAAATTGCCTTATCAGCACAGCTACAAGCTGGAGCTTTAACAACCCTTCCCAAGCTGCACGTCCCTAGCTCCTGTTCCTGCAGTTTGGTATATATGCTGTACACATATGTTTATTTTGTAGTTTGTTATTTTGGGCCGAGATTGCCACAAACCCACAAAGCTGAGATAATTGCTTTACTGTTACTGAAATTAGGTATCAGGGAAGGCCTAAAGCAAGCCAGTAACAGGGAGCAGGTGCCTGTGCACAAGGCTGTGTAAAGGCTGATGCCAAGAACCTCACATGCCCTCCTTTGCTGGTGGAGAAGGGAATCAGCGGGGGGGTCAGGGGTTGTTATCAGCAAAGCAAAAGGCAGTAAAACAGGAACAGAGAGGTGTTGGGTTGGCACAGCAAGGAGAGTCACCAGGGTGCAGGCTGGGCTCTGAGAGCAGTGGATGTGGGCTGAGTGGGAATGGATGAGTGCAGCACTTCAGGGATTTAAACCAAAACCTGACAGTGCACTAAGGTCTCCTGGAGGCACGAGCCTGGGCTTACACAGGGACTTGCTCTGAAATTTCACAGGGGCAGGGCGGGCTGGTTAACTGTGAATCCCAAGGGTGTTTGCAGTGCATCAGACCTTCCCAGCCAGAGAAGGTCTGGCAGCCCAGCCAGAGCTGCCACCTCTTGCCATCCCCCAGCTCTTCTGCCAGTGCCTTGGCCCAATCCAGGTTTTGGGACAATGCATGGCTGGGCAGTCTCCATCCCACCTGCATCTGGGGGACTGGGGAAGGCATCTTCCTGGGAGAGATGTAGGGAGCATTGACTTTGCATCTGAAGTTCAGCCTTCATGGGGCATGGTGCAGATCTGGGGCAAGGACCTCAGGAGTGGCCAGCAAAGCCCCTTGGCTCATCTGTTCACCCACTGCCCTCACCAGGACAGGCTGCTCAGCGAAGCCAGTGCCTGCCTTGGAAACAAATGTCCCCAGAGCCACGGGCACACAGCACCAGCAACTTCATGTCCTGAACCGCTGCTGTGATAATCCTGTTTGCTCAGTCTTAGTGACTGAGGAGAACCATAACCAAGGAAAACAGCAGGATTATCCTTCAGCACCTGTTCCCACTGAAAGGATTATCATAGTTGGCCGCATCAATGATGTCCTCTAGGTATCACCATGAGAGCAGCCTGAGGGACATGGCAGCCCACCAGAAGACCTCTCTCCCCTTCTGCATGCCCCTTTCCAGAAAATATCTGGAAGCTCCTGACAGATGAAGGCCAGTCCATGTGGATACAAGTATCAGTGCTTGCATGCCTGCAGCATACGGGCTGGCTCTCCAAATAGCATCATCTCTTGTTTGACTGTCTAACAGGGAGGCGGCGTGAGAAGCATGGGCTGTAAACTGCAGGGCTCAGAAGGCAGATGGCAGTTTTAAAGCACTTTAAAACAAGCTGGTTTTCCTGCTTAGCGTTCCCTGTGATTTTGCTGTTCAAGAGCAGGATCTGACCCATTCACCTCACAACATGGGAGGGCTCTGTTGGGCTGCCTTTACATCTACAATACAACAGTAACTGATCTAAGAGCTGTTTTACTGAAGAATGAAAATTCTTGATTGCAGAAAAATTTTGGAGTGTCCCTTAATTCTTGCAGTTAATGGTCCAGAGAGGTGCTGCAACTGCCCCAAGGCCTCTGTGACATGAGCTGATGCCTCTTTCCATCAGTCTTCTCAGGAACATCCTTCCATCCCTTCAGCAGAGGCCTTGGAAAACAAATTACTGCAAACAGATTTTTTTCTATAATGGAATGTAACATTAAAGTAAACACTGAAACATGGAGACAAATAAAGCAAAAAAATCAGGGAAATAATCCTTAGCTTCTAATGATTTTTTCAAAACATTGTCGAAATTAGGTTTTATTGGAATGAAAATGTATTTATCATATCTGTCAACACTGGAAAATTATGGTTAAATTAAAAGTTTATTTTAAACTCTGACGATGATCCAGAAGTGATATGCTATTTATAAATGGCTTATCATACACCACAGTATAAAAAGTACCTTGATCTTCTTGTTATTGAGTCAAATTCATTGTTACATATGAGATGGGAATTAGCCTTACCCCTCTGAATATAAAACAGAGAAAAAAATTAAAACTACAGGGAGGAGAGCAGTAACAGCCCACTCATAAGAGTCTCCTGGGGAAAGGACCATAGGAAAATGGGCCCATTGGAAAAAGCCACCCCAGTTCTGTCTAGATCTGGGCTGAGACCAGGCGGTACCAAGCAGCTGAGATCTCTGAACCCCACAGTGGTGCAAATGGTCTCAACCTCTGACCTGCATGAAAACTGTTCTCAAGCCCTGAGCCAGCCAGGCCCCTCGCTTAAATCAGTTACACAGTGGATGGGTGGCTCTTTCCAAAGTCTTCACCCTGTTGTTTTTGGCCACAGCTTTGATAGGACAGCAGGACTGCAGACAACTTCTTGTGCCAGCTCAGCTTCAAAGCAAGAAACGCCCTGTGGCCCTGATACCAAGTACAATGCACTGCAGAGACACATGGTATAAACTGGGCATTAAGTCTCACTATGCAGCTATTTTACCTGTCCAGGAACCTCCACAGGGCTGATGATGCTGGTGCCCTTCTGTGTGCTTGCCATGCTCCTGGTGCTTCCCAGCAGCTCAGGGACCATGCTTATTTACCAGGGGTAGAGCCTACCTGGGTTTTTAGGGGTGCTAACTGAGATCTCTGGCAGCCTGATGGCAGCAGTGAGGATGCCCCTGCCAGAGGGGACCAGCGGCTGCCCAGGTGGGAGGGGATCAGAAATATTCTCCTTGGATATTTCCGTCTTTGAACCTCAGACAGAGGACTTCATCCAAGCTTCATTAATATCCCATTAAAAAAAGACAAACATTCTCCATTGTTAGGGCCAAGCGGAGTCAGTGTGCTCTGCTCTGGCTATGGCTGTGGCCACAGCCCAGACTATGTTTGTGTGTGGGGGGGATGGAGATGATGGGCTGCAGCCCATCACGAAGCTGGCTGGCTGTGGAGCATGCAGCAGCCCCGGCCTGCAGGCAGTGCAGAGGTCATCACAGAAGTGGCAGGGAGCCAAGGAGGTGACTGTGGATAATGCTGCAGAGCTGCCTGGAGAGGGGAGGTGGGAAGCTGGTGGTCAGAGCTGAGCTTGCGGGAGGCTCCAAGCGGCAGCAGCCAGGAGCTGAACGGTGACATGGGGAGATAAGGCTCTTGATGGATAGACCTCAGAAGGTTTGAAGGTTTTTGTTCTGCTTGGATAAGCAGTCAAATATTCACGTAGATAAGTTTCAGAAATGCATCTCATCTTAAGCCCTTTTTGTGTAGGTCTGGAAATAGAACCAGAGAATTCCTCTGTAGCTTTCCTGGTTCCTGGCTTTTCCTTCACCAGCACCAGCACCAGGCTGGCCAGAATTATCCACAACAAGCAAAACAACAGACAGGACAGCTCTAACAAGCAGATGCTTCCTGAACCTCAGGCATTCAGCTGTGCCTAGGTACCAACCTTACTCACAGCCTGGGGTGCAGGGAGATGATCCTTCACTTGGTTACTCTCTGTTCATTGTCATCTTGGTCCACAGAGCTGCTGTGGGTGGTTTAAAACGCTGTGAAGGAAATGCCCTCACTAACATCTGTGTGTATCTTAACATACCCATTGGCACAGAGTTTATGTAACATTGCCTGGCACCTCTTCACTGGCAGAGCTACACCCACATGGAGCATCTCACTGTGTGCAAAGATCTGCAGTAACCTGCTGATGAATGGCTGCTGGTGGCAAAGCCAGACAGCAGCACCGATGATCTTGGCAGGCTCCTGGCCCTCCTTGTGCACCACACTTGGACCTAGCTGAGGGCTGCAGGCAGCACCCAGGACGGCCAGCAATTATGTTCCAGCTTTAAACTGCAGTGCTTGAGTGGAGTGCTTTTGGAGGATGGATAATTTCCTTGGAAATAAATTAAGAGGGCTGTACTGTACTCCAGCAAGTTTCCTTGTACCATAAGTTGTTTAAACAGTTTCTCTTTATGCATTTCCCATTCAGACAAAAAACAGACCAGAAAGCCTGAGGCACCAAGGCTGGTAGGAAAACGGAAATCCTGCTCCAAGTAGGCAGAGAGCAGCTCCCTGGCTCTGGGCAGGCGCTGGCAGGCCCAGCAAAGATTTGGGGCAGGAAGGAGCAGAAGCAATTTCTGGCTCTGTAGAGACCTTTCGGGTTCACCTTTGAACGAACATGGCTCCCAATCAGTTAAGCAGGATTTCTGTCTGAGCAACCCCCCAGCTTTGACATGCCTTAGGGAGGACCCAGATCCAAACCCTGAGGGCAGAGCAGCAGAGAGCTTCCAGCAAGCCAGAAAGTCCACCCCATTTAGAGTCAGCTCATCTTCAACTTCCCCCATGTCTCTCCCTGAGCTTCCCAATCTACTATTTATAGCTTTACCCTAATGATTCCCCCCCTTCATCCACCCCCTAACTTTAACCTCTTCCTTTCCAAGCGGTGTTTGGAGTTTACAGGAGAAAGTTGTTTATGTTAAACAGCTTTGTAACAATTTCCTCCTCTGCCGCCTCCCTTCCTTCCCCAGTAAAAGCCCCACAGAGTGCTTGGCAAAGCCTGTAAACAAAGGAGGGGTTTGGAGACCCAACCAGTTTTTGGTGAACCCAGTGGGGAAATAATGTCTCTTTTGAAGAATATTAAAGCCTGAACTCATAATAGTAGGAAACTAGTATCCACCCTAGGTAAGGAATTGCCTACTTGCAGCTACAGGGCATAAAATACAGACGTCCATGTAGTCACTGTTGGGTGCAGGGGGTTAACTCTGTGTGCTTTCCTCACTGGTCAAGATGGTGTTGATGGCAGCAAACCAAAATGTGTTTGTTAAGCTCCAAATACTTGAAGTTGTGACAAGTGAGCAGGGAAAGGAGAAGACAAAAAGGCAGCAGTGTTTTGAACTCACCTAGATTGATGAACAGAAGCACAAGGCAATGAAAATCCATTAGCCTGACTGTTCCCCGCAGAGGAAAAATAGGCACACAAAATCCAATTCATTATTCTCTTTCTTATTTAATGCTAAGTAAGTCATTGAACTTTACTACTTGATCTATCCATTTTCTTTAGTAGAAGGGCTGCAGGAAATCTTTCTCTTCTCAAAGGGGGTTTCAAGTTTCTCACCGATATCATGTAAAAAATACTTGGAGTGTATGAGTAAAAAATAACTGCATTTCAAAGGGAGCTTGAGCCATGAAGATACTGATAATTTTTCTCTTCTGAAGGGCAGAACCAAAGAGTGGAGGCCCCTGGGAGCTGGGAGCACCATTGTTCTTCTTCCAGGCCGTTATCTGGAGACAGGCCCTGTGATAGACTCTGATGAGGCCACGGGAAGGATTATCTGCTGGGAGTGCTAATGGCATGCATTTGACAACATCAACTGTTTAATTTATGAGGTGACTTGTAACATAAAGGCAAAGAAATTCATACCATGCAACAGTCCAAACAATTAAAAAGTGCCCCAAAAGCCCAGCCTGCTCCACAACCCCGCTTACTTAGTTAAGGCTACGTGGAAATGTTCCACCTTCCTAAAAGGCATCCTACTGGATTTTGTGCTGTGATGGCAGTGTTATATAATGAGAAATATATTAATGGAAACTATCCAGCACTGAAATCGTTCCAGCCTTTTTATCACCACATTCCTTGCTCCCACATAAGTGAAGTGTGCAGGAATAAAAGCAGTTAAACATCATCCGCCAGAAGACACGCATGATGGGGATTGCTCACAAGCCCCTAACAGCTCAGTGGTGCCCATCAGTGTTGGGATCCATATATACACTCAGGGCAAACAGAGCTGCTCTTCCTGGGGAGTTATTTCTTCCACTGCTCATGGCTTGGGGCCATATCACCCTCTTGCAGTTGGGGACAGTTTAGTGTTGTCACCCGGTACCTGAGTTGTTCATTCAGCTCTCCTGGTCCTGATCTCTGCCAAGAGTTGAGGAGTTTCTCCCATGCTCTTCACCATGGTCTCACAGATAACCAGACTTAAATCATGTTTTTCTTCTGTCGCAGGAGTATTTGTACAAAACGAAATTTATTTTCGTTTTTCACATGCAAGAAGCTTAATGGCTTAGTCATTAAGCTTCTGAATAGAATATTCAGATCAGCCTCTGAAGGGAGGGAAAGTGTGGGTGGCAAGTCCTCCTTTGCCAGCACAGGTCAGGCAAAATGACGGGCCAGAGGGTGCTGGTCTGAGTCTCAGCTTCTGCAGCATCACCACTGGACATGAGATCTGTGATCACAAAATCAGGGCTGCTACCAAAACAGATGATCTCTGCCCCATCACTCTGCATGTTTCCTATGCCGCTCATGAATTTGTTTGTTACCCATGCTCATGCAACCTGTGTGGGTCAGCTGAAACAAACCTTGTCTGAAAATGGCTGGTTTTCAGCCAGAGGAGCCCGTTGACCACATGGTTGCAGGGGGAGTAGAGCCAGGGTGGGCAGCAGGACATGCAATGGGAGTTGAGGGCTGGGGAGGAGGGTGCAAGCACTAGCCCTGGCTTGGATGGGCTGATGCTGAAAACCAGAGACATGAACCTACCCTGCTGACAGATGTAACCACCTGGCAGTGAAACAGGAACAAAATCTCTCCTGTGACTGCTTTCAAGGTGGTTTAGAGTAGTGCTGCAACACCTGTTGTTACTGGCAATTACTGCAAGAGCAGCTGCCTTGTGCTCCGTATTAGATAAAAGCTCCAAAAAGCCTGAGTATTTGACACAAGCTGTTTATGCTCCTGTGTCAGATCCAGTCTAGATGCACTGGTAGTGTGGCTGCCGTAGTCTGGTGATGGGAACCTGCCGGGGTACCAGCAGTGCTTAAGTCGGGGGATGTGTGTCAGCAACAGGTCCCATCAATCCCCCCGCCTTCCCCTTTTCTCCGCCTCCGTAGCAGAGAGAGGACAGCTCCTGCCAGGAGAGCATCCCACACTGCCCTGGTGTCCTAAGTGAGCTAATTGAGATTTTATTTGACGGCTCCCAAGCGAGTATTTAAGGGAAGAACAGACAAACAAAACACTTCTCGCTGAAGTCCGCGAGCCGGGCGAACTGTGAAACAATGGGAGCTTTGCGGGACGTCTCCCAGTTTACCTGCTCCAGTCCAACAGGAAGCGCTCCTCCCTCCGCAGCACAATGGAGGGGGGGGCAAGCCCCAGGGGGACCCAGGCTGGCACTCACCTTTGTGCCTCAGGACACCTCTGGGTCCCCTCTGACGCTTGGGCAGGCCAGAGGGGCACACATTACACACACCCGAATGGGAGCAGAGGGAGCGGACTGAGGGCACCGTGAGCTGTCCCTGGGGGGGCACTTGTTCATCAGCACGGCTTGCACAGGGCGTGCAGCGGCATCTGGACCGGTCAGCGCAGGGCTCTTCATCTGCACACGGAGACTTTAACTCTGAACACAGTTCTCCCTCCCCCACTAGGAAATCCTACCAGGGGCTTCTCTCAGTTACTTCTTCTTGACAAGAGATCTTTAAATTTTGGACACAAGGCACTGTTTAAATTTTACCACCTGGCAAATCTTCTGTCGTGAGCTATTGTGCTGTCTCTGCAACTGTTCTTACAACGGCAAAGAACTCTGCAGTCCCCCTCCGAGGGAGGGCAGCTGACAGCCTTTGAGGGGGCTGCAGCACTCGCTTGGCCCTGCAAAATGACCTGCTGGTAGCTGAAACATTTATGCACCTAGCAGCTTCTGAGATTTTGAGCTCTTTAGTGTCTCTGTTTGCCTCTTTGGTGCATACACTTACATCTGCCTTTCAAAGCATTGTGCCAATGAGCTTAAGACCAATTATCAAAATAATTTTGGTAGGAAGAAGCTAAATATCATGGCTTTGAGAGAGACATGGGACCAGGCTTGCAAAGGTACATCACTGCCTAGAGAGGCACAACGGTGGCTAATGGCTAAAGCACCGACCTAGTAGAAAATCCTCATTTAATCTCATTAAGGACAACAGGATTCAGTGCATTACACAAGATCAGAAGGGAAAAGGCACATCATTACATCTGAGATGCTGTTAATCATGGCAAAGGCAAAAATCTGGGTAAGCTTCTGTTTTCCCCTTTAGGTTGTGAACCTGGAGGTCAAGACTGATTTTCTACTTGTCTGGGAATTTTGCACTCTGTTGCAACTGGTATTAATAAATTTGAGCATCAATCCTGGAAGGAATGGGTATGCCAAAACCCAGACACTGACCAGCATGATACTATTCATGTCTGGATGCAGACTGCTGCCAGGGCACTACCGAGAAACTTGTGCTGTTGGGTGCTAAAGCTGAGCATGCAAACACTGCCATGAAAAAACCTGGAAGCTGAGTGGGGCAGGGAAGGAAAAAAAAAAGACAGTTTGTGAAGCAAACATGCCTACCAAGCTGCCAGTTTTGGTGAACCAGGAAGCTCATCGCCAGTTCACATAACAAACCTGAATACTCTTCCATTTCCAGCGTGATTCTGTCACTGGTGTTTGCAGGATGGAGCGATGACTCAGGGCAAGGGCACAGTCAGCAGCAGCTTGCACCAGCATGCCCGGCACAGTGGGCACACCCTGCAGCACCCACACATCCCCCCCGCAGCCCTGCCACTCCCGGGGGCCCATGGGGCACCTTCTGCTTGGCTCTACCTGAGCTACTGGGAGGGAAGGGGGATATGCTAAGGGGGTTGTATGTGTCCTGGGAGCCATGGTTGGCCAGGGAGCTGCGTGGCTTTACGTGGCTGAGAAACTGCTCAGGTGTGCTTTAGTCTGCTGCTATTACCCAAAAAGAGTAGGACAAACTTTTAGGAATCTTTAAGGCGTGTTTCAGCTGCCAGTCCCTTGGTGGCATGGTCCTGTATGGAGAGTGCCTTATCTCTCACACTTCTTGTGTTTCCACAACGCCTCTGCCTGGTGCATCCCCGTCCAGTAAAAGGCAACACCTATAGCATGGCCAAAGATGTCCCAGTTTTTCTTTTTGCAATGACAGTCCTGGGTTTGCTTACCAGCATCACCTTTTTTATCCTTTTCCCATCTTGGTCAATTTTTTTCCAGCAGAGTTTGACAGCCTGAAGTTACTGAATTGCAGGGATAAATCACCTGCTGTTACCATGAGTCTGCTCCTGGTGGATGGTCAGGCACACAAACATCTCAAAGAAAAAGCATATCGATTTCTTCTGTGAGTCGATGATCACAAAATATTGTTGATCTTACATTATACGTGATTGTTTATATAAAGAGAAGGAATCCTTACTTCCTCCTGGGACGTTTGGGAATTTGGCAGGCTTTGAAAGCGAGTCAGTGGTGCATAGGGTAATGCTCCTTCGGGGGGGAGTGTGCTAAGTACTATTGCAGGGGATCACATTAGTGCCTTTGACACGATCAAACAGAAAGTTCCTGTTGAACAATGAGTTTTTAGGATGAAAAGTGAAACGTTAAGAAGGTGTGTACATCTCCATGAATTTGCTTCATTTTGCTCGTTGATGTGGCGGTAACAGAACTATTTTTAGGTCTAATCCTTCAAACAGAACATGACTTCTCCTTTCTGATTAGTACAAAGCTGGCTGGTAGTCAAAGGATAATTATTTCCCAACACATCACCTAACACACACCAGCAAACAAAATGCTCATTATTTGAGCTATCCAATATTAACTGTTGTTTAGCAGTTAACATTTTCTCAACAGCTTTAAACAGGACTAATTGCTCCAGCTTCATTAGCAGAGGTCATTTACTGTCGGTAACAATACTTTTTTGGACATAGTCCCTAGGATGAGATTAGATTATCAGGTCAAATTCTGCTCCCGGTGCCAATGATGCCTGACCGCATTTGGCCTCACAAAAGTCTGCTCTTTGAGTTCATAGCTGCCCAATTTCCAGCCCTGCAGCTGATATATTACATAAAGGAAGTAAGTGCACTCCACCAGATGGGAAATTACAATAAATTAGGAAAGTGTGCAGCACAAGAAAGGTTGGCAAAATATCCATTTAAAAGTTATTAATAAAACCGCAGCCTCAGATAGGGTTTGGAGAAAAAAAAAAAACAACAAACCTGATAAAGAAGTTGTCCTTATAGTTGAAAACACATGGCTAGCCAAGGGGGAAAGGAGTGTTTGGAGAAGAACTAGTGTGGGTTGCACCATAAACACCCAGCCAATGCTGTCAAATGCTGTGTCTGCTACGGGAACAGTTCAGATCATAAGCCACTGTTTTTGCACAGTTTCATGCTGATTGGAGCCACAGCCAGTGGATGCTGAGGGCTGCAGTCTCCAAGTGCAGGAAATTTGCAGGAGGGTTTCTGTGCAGCTCTCTCCAGTGGGGAGTCCTTCTGCAGGGCCTTTGATAGCCTGCTGCACATCTGAAACAGCCTCAACTTCCCTAAGCACACAGAAAACTGAATCCAGACTTTCAATCCAATATATTCCCATTTAAACAGGTGGAGAGAAGCAGCCTTCTTTTCAGAAGTGCTGAGCAAACACTGCCTAGAGTGAGGCCGGCGCCTTTGAGAATCAGTCGTCTTCCATTTGGAAGTCTCAGGCATCCTCGCCAAATAATTTTGGTCCTGGCATTTTCTCTGAGTGGGTTTTTGGTTTACCTTTGTCTCCCTTCCCTGCAGGCCTGTGGCTCTTTGCTGTTATTTTCCTGCCCACGTACGTGTGCGGCCGCATGCCTACCACCTATACTTTCTGACTTGCAGCTCCAACTGCTAATCCATGTCTGGTTTTCGTCAGAAAAAAAAAAAAATTCATCGTGAGCGTTTGACTCATTGCCGCCGGAGTATTTCAGCTGCCCCAAGACACTTTTCAGAGTATCCTTCTTCTCTGCAGAGAACAGCCTGTTCTGAGCATGATCCACGGCAGACTGCCCGCCAGCAGCCTCCCCTTCCTCACACACGTGCGTGCCATATGTCCTGCTCTGTCCGCGCCGCTGCTGTGCCACTGTTTGTCTCACGCCGTGCAAGGTGGACTGGCATCCACCATCCCAGGCTGCCAGGTGGATTACCTTAGCTGTCCGTGAAGGGACTCAATGTGTCAGCCTCCAGGCTCTTCCAGCAGGTCCTCAGCTGGCAAAAACTCAACAGCAGACAAATCCTGACCGCTCTGCTGACACAGCTGGCCCTTCTGCAGCCAATGGACTAACATTCATCCCACCTTGATGCCGTTACACTTGTCCAGGGGAAGCATCACCCAGCACAGCTATTTGGCTGGAGAAGCTGAGCAAGTTCTGGCCATAAATTTCTCACCTAAGTCAGACCATTTTGAGGGAAAATTTTCACCACTTTTTAAAGTCTAGGAACATGAGTGTTTGGGTGGTTAAAATTAAGTATGTGAACTGATTTATGAGATGAAGAGCTGAGTCCATTAGATTGCCCTGCTCCATGCAGTAGGCACTGCACTTCCCCAGGATGTGGCACCCTGCTGAGGATGAGGGCTTGGCAGCCACTTCAGCTCCCAGCTGGGCGCTGGGGCCAGATCCTGTCCTGCTCTACCCAGCAGGCAGGGACCTGGTCCTGCCCTGGCTTGCTGCGATCCCCAAGGCACACAGGGAGAGCAGTGCTGCTTCCCCATCCTGTCCCAACCCCAACATGCACAGCCAACATCTCCCTGCAATCGCCAGAGTCAGACATCGCCATCCAGTGCACCCTTTTGGTCCTTCTGTATTTGCTGTAATCACAAATAAAACCAGATTGTTTTTAAAAAAACCCCATTTGGTAGCAGAGCCCACTTTCCTTACCTCCTGATCTGATGTCACCCCAGCATTTCAAGAACCCCATTTTGCTACTGACAAGGGAGACACCATTAACTGCAATTCACATAAAACCCCAGTAACATCAATGGAAAAGTATTATTTACTTTCCTGGTCCCTTTATTTTGTCTCTGCATAGAAAGCGTAACTTTTTCCCCCCCTGGAAATACAACATTAGAAATTGCAAAGGACAAATTCCTTAACTTTGAAAACAAAAAGAATGAACAAATGGTTTCCAAAACAAACCATGAGACACCACCCTAAAGAACTCCCTTTGGGAAGTGCTCTTCCTGGGAGCTGATTTTTAATTAAACTATACTTCTGAGTTTTATAAAGCTAAAAATGGTTTCACTGTTATTCTGCACTAGCTTTTGTTGCTCTACCTGTCATGTATTCATTTCAGTAATGAAAACTTCATGAAACCACAAGGATACAGCATATTTTCATAAAGCAATAAAAGAAGACACTCTTTTGAACTAGGAGCACGAATCCTCAGCACTTCTGTTCACTGTACCTCCTTACTTGAATCAGTCAAAAATGAAACATTGAGTTATCATGATCTGGCCCCCAAGGAGTATTGTGACTGTCGGCAGCACACTGGACATGACCATTAGCTCTGTCATCTACAAACCAGGTACTTTTATTTCACCCAGTGACATAGAAGAGGTTTCTTCAGTGTTTAAGTTTGTTCCAGAGTCCAATCCTGCTCCAGTTACGCTTTTTTACAATAGGAAGGAACCAAAGCCCGGACTCCTCTGCCCGGCTCCCTGGCTGCCATCCCCCCTTACAGGGCATAAGCCTCCCCTGGTACTCATCAGGCAGGGATCTCCCCCAGCTTCCACGCTCAGCACCAGGGACCCATCCCACGGGACATACACCACCCACATCACTTGGGCAGGATCAGGCGTGAGATGGACCTACTCGTGGGGTGGCATGTAATGCATACAGAGATTTCTTTCTACTCAAGGCCATTTCTAGCTTCCAAATTAAATATCCTCTGTAATCTTAAATATTCTGGTCTCCTGACTCCCAGCCACGTACTCCTAATGAAAAAAAAAAAGAAAAAGAAAAAGAAAAAAACCCTCCAAAAAAAATCAACAAAGAATATATTCCAGAAAGGAATAGTTCGAGAAAATGAGTGTATTCATTATCAGAGTGGAAACACCTTGTCTTTTGCCACTAATTTTAAGGGAAGTCACTGGACCTCAGTGCAACAGGAACACAGCCTTATTGGGTTTCAAACTGGTTTTTCCAACACTGTGTCAGGAAAAGCCATTAGATAGAGTTGTATTGGTAATCTGAGCCATCTTTGGAGAAAAACAAATGCTGTTCTTCCCATTATAAGTAGGTATTGTTTCAAAACCTATAGAGACACACTTGCTTGTGCTGCAATGGTATTTATTGCACATAGACCAATTACTTACACAGTAGTAAATTGCACCAGAGTATAAATATGTTATAAAACACAAACAGAGAGGAAAATGGAAATGACACACACGTGCTAAAACAACAGTAGATTCACGTGGGCATTTGGAAATAAAAATAAAAATAATAAAGTCTCTTAAGATATTTTAATTTATAATATGATATATTTACAGTACCTTCAAAAAATAATATTAAAAAGTCACTCTCTCAATAAAACTAAAACAGATCAGACAAAACCAGAAATCAGGTTCAGGGTCAGTGTTACTCAAACCTCCGTTTCCTTTTCAATTTGCATGTATGTGTGCAAGTAACATCTTCAAATAACTTTACAACTCTTAACACTGTGCAAGAAACGGCTTTGCCGACATTTTAAAAAAAATGTGCAGTAAATTTTTGTTGCCAGGATTCTCCCCCCTCCCCCGTTCATCTATAATTACAATGAACAAGCTGCAGAAGGCTCCTCAACCCCCAAACCCCCCCCCCCCTTTTTTTCATAAAATCCTATTCGTGGTATGTAAATATGCTGTTTAATATAAACATGGTCCGTTCATTCCCCTGTACAATATGCACAGTTTGAGGTAGAAGTTTCTCAGCCTGACTGCTATAGCCTGGCCGAAGGAGATAAGCACAGTAACTCACTGCTTGCTAATGCAGAGGGAACAAGCACAAGAGTGTGGGTTGGGTTGTTTTACCCCCTTTCAAAACACACCAGTGCTCCTCATCACTCGCTATTTTTCCCTGTCGCTACCCTGCGGAAGGGGAGAGAGCACGGCTACTGTGAGCTTAAAACTCATCCTGGCAGCAGATCTCCGCCTCGCCAGCCGTACTCTGCGCCCGGAGCACCTGCAGCACCGACCCCGCGCCTCCCAAAACCCCGGTGCTCTGGGTGACGGGATGAACACCGTGGCGAGGCGGGGGGGGCCCGGGACCCCAAATGCAGCCGAACTCAGCCGTCAAAGGCTCGGGTTCAGCCACCAGCAGGGTCCCGGGACAGGCACCCGAGTGCAGGCGCTGCTGCCGCAGCTCCCGTCGACAGCGCGACTCCTAAAGACAAGGGTTGCTGTCCCTGGGACGGGCTGTTTATTTTCTTTGTTCTCCGGTCAGTGGGTTTCCTGTTTGCTGTAGTTTCGGATGAGGTATGTCGTACACCACTTCACCTGCTTTTATTCCTAAGTAAACACCCGCACTCTCCCTGCGGAGGCAAGGGATCGTTTTGCTTGGCAATAGCATTACCATCAGGCATCTGCCGGGGATTTCTCTGCTCCTGTGTGTCTCCCTGCCTGCCGTTCCCCCCTGTCCCGGGTCTGACGCGGCCCCACGCGGCCCCCCCTATACCTTGGACTCCGAATCGGAGGTTTTGCTATGTCTCTCCTCCAGGCTGGACTCGCTGCCGCCCCGTGTGCCCCCGTTGTAGTCGGACCAGGTCCCTGCCAGGCTGCGCTCGGGGGAGCCCACGGTGCTGATGAAGCCCCCGGGCAGCCGGGCCAGCTCCCCGCCGCCGCCGTGCAGCCACCGGTCGGCTTTCCGGCGGCAGCAGAGCAGCCTCTTGAAGGCCTTACGAAAGTCGGGGCTGCGGCAGTAGATGATGGGGTTGAACGCGGAGTTGGCGTAGCCCAGCCAGTTGAAGAAAACGAAGAGCCAGTCCGGCACCAGGTCCCTGTTGAAGACGTTGACGATGTTCACCAGGAAAAACGGGAGCCAGCAGAGGGTGAACACCCCCATGATGATGCCCAAAGTCTTGAGGGCTTTCTGCTCCTTCATGGCCATGATGCGGGAGCTCTTTCGCTTGCTGGCTCGGCCGTTGCCGAGGATGGGCTGGTGGTGAGGGTGAGCGGGCAGGGGCGTCTGCGGCTGCTCCTGGCTGCCGTAGAACCGGCCCTCGCACCTATCGATCTTCCTCATCTGCTCCTTGGCCTCTCTGTACACCCGGAGGTACACAAAGATCATGATAAGAAGGGGGATGTAGAAAGAAATGATGGACGAGGCGATGGCGTAAGCCCTGTTGGTGACGAAGTCGCAGCAGCCCGGGTCCTGGTAGCACTCCAGCGCCTGGGGGTCATCGTCCCGCCACCAATGCATCATGATAGGCAAGAAGGAGACCAGGGCGGAGATGGCCCAGACGGTGCAGATGATGCCCTTGGCCCGACCCTTGGTCATGAGGCTCTGGTAGCGGAAAGGCGAGGTGATGGCCAGGTAGCGGTCGATGGCGATGACACACAAGGTCTCGATGCTGGCCGTCACACACAGCACGTCCAGGGACGTCCAGCACTCGCAAAGGAAGGACCCCCAGAGCCAGGTGCCCCTCACCACCAGCGTGGCCCCGAAGGGCACCACCAGCAGCCCCATCACCAGGTCGGCGCAGGCCAGCGAGGTGATGAACAGGTTGGTGAGCGTCTGCAGCCGCTGCGTCCTCCCGATGGCCGCGATCACCAGCACGTTCCCGGCCACGATGAGCAGCACCACCAGGGCCATCAGCAGGCTCATGCCCACAGCCCACTGCTGCGACACCAGCTCGGCGGCGGGCAGCTGCCTGCTCCCGGGCGGCACCGCCGTCACCCCGGCCCCGGAGCGGTTCTGGGGGCCGCAGTCCGGCGGCAGCCACCCATCGCCCATGGCTGTGCGGGGCGCTCCGGCCGCCGCTCCGCACCGCGCCGCGGGCAGGAAGGCGGCGCCGCCGCCGCCCCGGGGCTGCCGCATGGCCCCGCTCCGCGCCGCCGGACCGACCGCCCCGCACCGCCCCGACACCGGCACGGCACCAATCGGCACCCGGGGGGTGGAGACGGACCGCCCCGCCCACCCACCGGCGGTGTGCCTGCCCCTATCCCTGCCCGTATCCCTGCCGGCATCCTTGTCGGTGTCCCTCCCGCACCCCCGTATTTGCTCTGGCTAAGCTCCTGACAGGAGGTTGTAGCGAGGTGGGGGTCGATCTCTTCTCCCGGGCAATCAGCAGAAGGACACAGTCTTAAGCTGCGCCAGGGAAGGTTTAAGTTGGACATCAGGAAGAAGTTCTTTACAGAAAGAGTGATCGGGCATTGGAATGGGCTGTCCAGGGAGGTGGTGGAGTCACCGGCCCAGGAGGTGTTTAAGAAGAGACTGGATGTGGCACATGGTCTAGTAGACAAGGTGGTCAAAGGTTGGACTCGATGATCTCAGGGCTCTTTTCCAGCCTGGCTGATTCTGTGATTCTGTGCCTGCCTCGCGGCTGCTGGGCACAGACCCACCACCCCACCCCAGCCCTGGGACATCCACACTGCCGCACGGCAGCCGCGGGGCAGGCGGGGGATGTGAGCAGGAGCAGAAGCTGGAGCAGAAGCTTCACCTCTCTACCCCTGTAAAAAGCAAAATGTCAACTACCAGTACTATCATCATCATTCTGCAGTGAAAAGTAATTGACATCCCCTCCCATGGGATGTCCCCCATCAGGGACAAGCCCCACACTCTCTCCCAAGCCCCCTGTCACCAATGCCTCCTTCCCCAGCCTGGGCAACCCCAGAGCCCACATGGAGAACCTTCTGGCTTGAAGGGATGATGCTACCAGCTCTGTGCAGGGACTGCAGCTATGGCTTGTCCCCTGCATCTCCCTACTGTGAATCCTCTTTTCCCCGTCTCATCCAGCCCTGCCAGACTAAGCCAGTGCAAGGCTGAGAGGTGGGAGTCCCAGTTCCCCTTTCTGACTTTCCTCTGGCTCATTGAACAGTTCTCTCTGGACTTTTAAGAATGCAGGCAGTAGCTTTTTACCCAGTCTGGTCAAATCACACTAAATCTAGGGACTACTCTAAGTATTAGTACTGTTGGAACTATTATTGGTGGTAACGAGCAATAAAATTGGTGAAACATCCCAAGGCTGCAATGCCCAGATAACAGCCTTTGAGCGAATCCCTGCCCGGCTCCCATCTATTTCTGTGAAACCTGCTGCTAGCAACTGGTTGGACTGGCTTTCCATTTGCTTGCTTGGCCTTCTATTTGGCTCCAAAGCTGTAAGATTGCTCTTGGGTGCACTTAACTGCATTTTACTCCTCTTTAAAACATCTTCAAATAATGTGGAACAGCCACTGAGTAAATGAGAGAGATGTCCCCTCTCTCCTGCTTTTTTGATCATCATCATGTCTTACAGCAGCACCAAACATCCCCCACAGCACTCTGGGAGCAATTGGAAGGCATGGTTATTTTCTTTCCTCTATATATTTATTCTACTAAGACTGCTCCGCTGTTCCAGCTGGACCATAAAAATCCCTTCCAGGCTTAGGCTTGATTTACAAGGTCACAACCTGGGAAAAAATTATTTATTTATTTACACCCTGTTTATTTAACCCTGACTAAAGGCCACACACCAGCATGGACCTGCTGCTTGGCAAACCATTCCCTCATGTTCCCATGGACTTTGCTTTGCTGCTTGTCGTCTGCTGGACCACAGCATGACCCTCTTTGGTGGGAAGGACAGGAGGCATGACATCTTCAAGAGCAGAGGGAGACCTTATGCCAAATGAAAAGCAGAAGGATTGCGTCCAGGAATATTTGTCCAGGTCTGATATCTGTAATCCTGATTTAAAAAAAATTATAATCTGAAACCAGGTTAGTGGAGCTGTGGGATAGAGACAATTTTTTTCTTTTCTATGTTTAGCTGGAACACTTTAAGTACAAGCCCCGCAGTGCATCGTTGAACCAAAGCCTTCACAGTTGAGATGCTTGGATGTATTTTGTGAATGTGTATAGTTCATTTTACTGCAAAATCAGCCAGATAAAAATCTGATAAAATCTTAAATACTTTTCCCAAGATGACACTGAAGCAGTGTTGGGGATACTCTGTAGCTGTTTTGCTTGCTTTTCCTGGAGCATCATCCATCTGTCATCTGTCCAGATCCATTATGCTGTTGTATCTTTATGCAGTTAATAAATACCATAAACTAATAAAATGCCAACTCTTTGCCTATTGAGCTGTCCTATGAGGTCTCCAGCTGGAGGTCTCTTCCCACTGTAAGAGAAGATAAGCTTAAAGGTTGGAGAAGTAAAGGAAATTACTGGCAAGTATGCAATAAACCAGAAGACACATAACTGTGTGTTGCTTCTCAGTATCTTTGTTGGTTTAACACGTGTCAATCTGGAATGTCAGATCAGAGCTGGAGCCAGAATGTCTTTGGGAAACAATGCATCTCCAAAGGAAAAAATAAGCAAATTTACAATTTCTGTACAGAACATCCCTCTGGCCCTTGCACAGCAGAGCAGCCAAATATTCACTGTGGGCTTAACCCCTTTCAGAGCGTTACCTTTTGAAAATGTTCCTAAACTCAAAATTTTCTTTGTGTGTGGGTTTGTTTTTTCTTTTTCTTTTCTTTTTTTTTTTGTTTCATTTCAGACAGTTCTTTAGCATGATTGTAATACCACTCTTTCTTTGCATATTATGTAAGAATGTTAGGTCAAGAGAAGAGCTTACAGCACTGAAATGGTTTGTTTCTACTTTTCTCTCCAGATCAGAGTTTTAAATGAGAAATTAATTTATTTTTTCCTTTGAAAGTCATTAAAAAAAAAAAAAAAAAGAGAAAAGGAAGCCCAAACTCTCAGTAGTTATTAGGAGAGATCAGTCTTATATTGCATAGGGTTGACAAGCAGATCTGATGAGAATCAAAATGTTTTGCATTTGAAGAACCCTGTTGTCATGAGTGGTGAAGCTTCAACATTTCAGGAACTGAAGTGTCCTGTCTAGGTGTGTTTTTAAACCCAGTGCTTTGAGATGGTTTGCACAGCTCCCTGCCTGTCTTCTTGCCTCTCCCTCTATGGCAAACAGATGATTGTCCTATTGAATGGGTATGTTCCTGCACTCGCAGCACTGCCCTGGGCAATGTCAGCAGCACCAGCAGCGGGGCAGGAGACTGGGAGTGGTGCTGGACACTGGGGCCAATCTCTTGCTTCATCATAGCTGTAGCTGGGGCAGTGCTGGGACCGGTGGATTTGCTGTTGCCAGCTCTGCTGTGCTGCTGTAGGCCACCCCTGGACCTTCAGGGCTGCTCTGAGCTCTGAGTGCTATATCTTACACAGCCTGTGAGGTTGGCTGGGGAGGGAAGATGTTGGCAGAAGGGTGATGAATGTTTGAAGAAAGATGGTGGGATTAGCAGATGAGGAGAGTGGTGAGGCAATTCAACTTGTTGAAGACATAATCTCTTAATGTAGTTGGAGGAAGAAAAAATTGTCGTGGAGGGAGAGAAATAATTTAGATGAATACAAGGATATTCAGGGAGTGGTAATGTGATGAAAGGGAAAATTTGTTATTAATATCTGAAAGAATGTTTGGGACATTAAACCTGTTGGGTTGCCAGGAGTAGCACTGAATGTCTCATCACTCAGGTCTTACAGTTAGGTTTGACAAAACTCTAATTTTCGGCTACAGATCAGATTTCATCATGTCTAAGATCCAGACATTCCCAGGTTTTACTTTTAGCTTCGACGTGGTTTTTTTACTGTATCTCAGCAACTTGACTCTTGACAAGTAACTTTCAGTTTTCTCCACGAAAAGAAAAATAAATTCGGTCATCTCTGCTGCTGGGTAACCAGCTGGATTTAAGGAAGCTTTACTGGAGAAATGCGATGAAGAAACAGTTTCACTGTGGCTGTGAGGCTGGCATGGACTGAGCAGAAATCTCCTGTGGGCAAGCAGTCGGGAGGAGCGGTTGCCTTCCAGGCACAAGGGGTGACTGTGGTGCCCCTTATGACCCAGAAGGATCTTGTCTTCCTCGTTCAGCCTTGGTCCAGTCATGCCTTCATGCATCAAATCCAGGGACCACCATTATCAACATAATGTCCTCTTAAAATATTAACTGTTCGCTCTCTTAAGGCATTAGTCAAAGCCCACTAAAATGCCTGGAAAGCCTCCCACTCATTTCAGTGAGCTTCAAGTTGTTGACATTTGTTCCATGGAGAAAAAGGACTACATAAAAGCAAATAAAAAATGCATTTGCTGTCCCTTTTTCTTCCTGATGTCTTCCTAAATCTCTTTGTAAACTTAGCGTGCATCTGAGAAACTATTTTATGCTCATTACCTGGACAACTGACTAAAACCTCAAGTGAAGGAAAGCAGATGAGAAACAACTCTGCGAGTCCCCATGTGAAGTGATCAAGCTTCACCCTCTCTGTGCTGTCCCAGGAAGAAATTGTCACTTGGCTCTATTCACATTGGACATTTGTTATGAGAGAAATAGAGACATGATGGAACATTGCCACAAGATCCATGTCTCTTGTTTTTAAAATAAACATCTTTGCTTTGACTTGACGTTTATTTTCCATAAATGCCTCAGCTTCAATTTGGCATTTCAGCAACAGCGGGAGGCTGTTATCCTGTGACAACACGCAATTCCATTGACATTATCTCTTGAATACATGTGACAGTGCTCCAAATACTGTATGTAGTTGATTTTAGTTAAACAATGTCATGAAAACATAAAGCAAATGTATTGAATAAGAAAAGGGGCCGTACTTTCCAGCATGTGACACCACAATTACACGAGGAACGCTATGTACTGGTGAGTGCTACCTTAGTAAGCACACCCTGAGTTTGACTTAGGGGGTCCAAAGCAGTGAATGCCTATTAATTCCTGTTGACTCAAGGGCTGTGGCTGCTTGTTGGTTAGCATGTACAGAACTCAGCCTACCAATGTTTTGAAAAGCCCTAAACCAACCTGAACACACCTAAGTAAATCCAGGTGCTCCAGACAGCCCTGTCACAGCAACCCAGCCCTTATTTAGAGCATTTTTTTCTGTCAGGAGACCCCCTTATAAACATGCTGTAATTAGTTCCCTTCAGATGATAAAAGAGGTGCAATGACTGCATGTTTTTCTGTCTCACTCACCCACTGAGTAAAATGGTGCTGAGGAACAGCCAAGCCAAAGCCTTCTTGTCTCCTGAAATCTGTGTTTTGTTGTTGCTAAAAGTCAAAATTCAGAAAAAGGCTGAGTTTGACCAGTGAGTTCAGCACTATTCCATCCTCCCAGAGTGGACGGAGGACTCCTTTTTTTTCCCCTAGTGCTCTTTGGAAGTGCCCAGATTTTAAAAATCCTCTGACTTTCACCATAGGATTGAGGCCAGGTCTCTATTTTTCCAGTATTTCATGAGAATTGTGATGCTTTTTATAATCCTACCCAAAATTTTAAGGAAATATAGGGTCATGGACTGAGGTGTCATTAGGAGAGTGAAGAAAGGTGCTATTCTGACTCTGGCAATGTGTCCCTTTCAGAAAGGGGGCTTCATCCTGTGTGTGCAGAACTTTGAATGGGAGTAAAACTCCTGGCTCATTCCAGGTGTATTTATTTGCCATAGAGAAGTCTAATACAAAAGCAGCTGCACCAATTTATAGTAGTGTAAAAGCTGGCTCTGTCTATTGAGATGACAGTTTTCAGTGTTCTCACCCCCAATCCCTCTCCATCCCACTCTGAGGAGGTCTGCAGCTCAGCTTTGAAGTATCTCACCCAGGAGGAAATCCTATTTTGCCTTTCTCAGTGACATTTGCCATCTGTGTGTTCTAGACTTGCTGTTGCTGTCTGGGCCTGACTGATGTCTTAGTTCGTAGAGTGCTTTTGCTGTTGTCTTATCATTCATCCTGCAACACTGAATTCTTCTGAGGCAAAAGTAATATTCAGACTTCTCTAAGAACAAGCCATGTGTTGTGTTTCTGGAAGCTGAGTCTTCCTTTTGCTATTGATGCAACTCTTGTGAAGTTAATGCCTGTAAATATTTGACAGAAACATTTTATTTGCAGTCTGGACTAATATTAATCTGGAGAAATAATAATAATACTAATAATATGCTCATTAATCCAGATTATAACTAAGCCTTTAATTGCTCAAATTTCCAGGTCTCCATCTCTCAGTACTTTCTTGACATCAGTCTCCTCGACAGACTCACTGGCACTGTGAGAAAAGCCTGAGTAAGGCTGCCTCTTTTTTAAGCATCAAGGATTCCTGTGAGAGGGGTGGCAAAACATTTTACAGCAGACCAGAAAATACTGCAGTGGCCAGAACCTTTGTTTATACAGAGGGATTGTGGTCAGAGACGAGAGCAGAGGAGTGATGACTACAAGTCCTCAGAGATTTTACTCCAGTCTATTCCTGCCTCAACGCACACTGGATGCAAGAAGTTGCCTAATTTCTCCTTCCTGAAGCCTACCCACCTGTAGAATGAAAGTAGCACACTTTGGGAAATATCTTCTCACTTTTTAACTGGAACAAAATTGGTGCTTTAAAAGCACCTCTTGAGGCATGGGCACAAAGGGCAGTGAAAAGGCACCGTGACAGTGTTTTGGTGTCCAGCGAAGTGTGGAAGTCAAGGAACCATTTCTTTCCCTTTCACGTCTTGAAGAACTAGAGCATGTAAACAAGTGTCTGGAATGTGCAAAAAGGCTCATTCAGATGGCTTGGGGTGGAACCAGGATTTTCCAACATGTGGGAAATCTGTATACGTGTTCTGAATGGCACAAGACTGACTTAAGCAGCACGGCTGGGGGTTCAGCTCCAGCTGCCTGAGCTGGGTAAGACTGATTTAGATGTCTGGTCAGCCCAGTGTTGCTGCCTGAGTGTCTCCAGCTGTAGAACTGAGGCTTTGGAACCGGTAGGGAATTGGATTAGGGCTCCCACTGGGAGAAAATACATTCTGAATTATTTTTAAGCAAAAAAAATCAATTGTGGTTCATGCTCACTTAGGGCAGTACCCTGGGAAAGATCTCTGAATAGCTGAGACTGTGTCACAACATGTGATAAAGTTGTTCCTTTTTGTTGGCATTAAGAGTGCCTTTCGAAGCTTTTGGGGGGATGCTGTGTTGCAAATTTTGTTTTTCAAACCTGTCCTTTGCAGGAGTCCATAATGCTTGGTAACAGGATTTTGCTAAGTAATGGTCCGCCTAAGTTGCCTTCATGTCTTTTAAGCCAACTTTGATTTTTGTTTTTGTTAAGAGAAAAAACAAGTCTTCCCTCAGATTTGGTAAACAGCAGTTGCTGCCTATTAACGTCTATTGAGAGCCCTCTGTCCTCTCAGCTAGGCAGCAAATGCACAACACTAACTTGCCATGCTTTTATTTGGTGAAAATAAACACAGGATTAGGTAAAATAAGAGGAAATAGTAGGATGCAGCAGTGTTAGCTGGGGGACGTGCAGAGCCATGTGAAGTTGCTATTATGTTAGAAAAAAATCCAAAAGCTAACAGTTATCTTAAAAAAAAAAAAAATCCACTGTAAAACTGTGATCTAATTCTGTAGGGGTTCTGCTCATGGTTTATTTGTTTGCTTCCTAATCTGTTACTTTGGACCTCTCTGATAAATGTTTTTTATATCTGCTTCTGGAAACTTGCTTACTGAGAGAGATTAAAGATCCTTAACATCAACCTTATATGTAGACAGTTTATGATACTGAGTGAAAACTGCTGGGGCTCGGCTGTCACAAAATGGATGGTTGACTTCACCTACCTCATATCCCACCTCTGAGCTCACCTGCTACCAGTTAATCCACTGCTCTGACTGATTTGCAGAACATGTGAATCCTCTGGCAAGTGGGAAAGGAAGTGGACTGTACCTACTCCTTCTAAACACATTCTCTGCATTTAAGACAACGCCTAAAGTAACTTATCTGCTTCTAATGACCTCTTCTTACTTGTTATGAGACACCTCTGCTGACCATTTCTTGGTGGCCTTGATACTGCTTCTTTGAATTAAGCTATTTGTCACCTATGCACATTTTACTTTTCAGTGGTTGTGGACCAGGGCATGCACTTTTTTCTATCTATCATAAAATATTGCTGAGATAGTGATAAATTGCCTCACTGTCCACCAGTTCTCTTATTAATTTGTCATAACAAATTAAATTATGATATCGCAGCTCAGTGGGTAACAGCATATTTCTGATGGCAAATCCTCTATTTAGATACCCCCTATTGGGAAATATCTCTTCAGTCTGCATTTAGCAACAGACACCTGGTGTGAAAAGGTGAAGTGCTCAGCATTCCCCTGTTTCCTGGAGGTAAAGTGGATAGACGTGTTCTATACCTCTGGAAATCCGGTCAGAATTTAAAGCTATATACCTACATTTTTCAATAAAATAACTGTGATCTTAAAACACAGTTTTAACCAGCAAAAAAAAAAAAAAAAAAAAAAAAAAAAAAAAAAAAAAAAAAAAAAGCTGAAGTGACCCTGAGTTTGAGTTTGGTCTCAGTGTCTTTCTTTTCATGGTAACTTGTTCCAGAGTACTTTTTGAGCTAAATTACTCTCCTGCATATAAAGCCCTGTGCTGTGAAGGCATTGGAGTCTGACAAGAGCCTTGTCTCAGAACCTTTTCTCAGAAACTTATGTCTGATTTTCTGTATCTGTTACGGACTCCATAAACTTCCAACAGACAATGATCCAGATGTCAGCCCAGTGCTGGCAGCTCCAGCCAATCCTTACACAGTTCCCGACAAGCTGTGCCAGTGGTGCCAGGTCACCAAAGACTTTACCCCGGACAGTGAAGCCACAGCACTGGTAAAAATGTCAAAGGGTGAACTCTGATCCAGCCTGGTAGTGCTAGATCAGATTCACAGGGTTTTGGGGAGGATTGGAGGGTACTCAGCCCCTTGCTGGACATCAGTGAGTAGCCCCATACCCCCAAAATTGCAAAGCCTTCTTAACAGATTCCTCAAGCTGTAATTAGTTTAAATTATTTTAAGAAAGAAGAGGGAAGTGCCATGTACCAGTAGTGTTAGTAATCCCCTCAACTTGATGCCTCTACTTGGGTGTCCCAAGTAGAACAAAATGTATTTCTCTTGAAACGACATCGTCTTTAAGAACAGATTACAGTGTTTGCCACCTTACGCATTCTACCCTTTATTTTGCTTAGGAAAAATTGGCCAAGCTCTAGAAATTATATCTTTTTGATTAAAAAAATGCAGAGATAGCCGTAGTCAGTCAGTGCGGGTAAATCAGCAAAGTTGTAGTGATTTCACTGGAGCTGCACTGGAGGCATTTAGCACAGCTCTGCCAGCCCTATGCTTCTCTAGTTCTGTTTGAGTGTGATGAAACAAAGTCATTCTTGAATGGTATCTCACTTTTCACTGTAAGACTCTAATTTTGAAGTCAGTTTTACTGGACCTCCCTTTCCCCCCTCCTCTTCAAAAGCAAAACATATAATAATATACTAATACCTTACTGAGGCTTCAAGTTAAATTAATTTATGACCAAGTAACATAAATAACACCTGCAAGAAATCATTGATATACCTGTTGCTTATATACAATGCCTTTGGATAAAAAAGGAGACTAACAATTTTTTAAAGTTTTCTCTGTTAGCTAATATACTTAATGCATGTAACTCCCTCATATCTGAGTAGCAAAATCTTCCACCTGCCAACAAATTTGTAATGCATTAGTAACAAAGCCATAATTGCATATAATAAATACTCTCTCTGCTCTCACTGGGCTTTTGTGAGTCTGAATAGCTGCGAACCGCTTTGCAGTCCTCATCTGAAAGGTCTCCCATAGACCAAATAATATTACTATTTTAAATAGCAGAACTGTTATTGAGACACCTCTGTGTTCAAGCTGTTCTTGACAGTAACCACAGGCTATACTCGCTGCAGCCTCGCAATCTGAAACTGCTAAGCTTGTAGTTAGCTTAGCTATTGTCACTCAGCAAACACCTTGTTCCTTATGATTTATTAATCCCTTTATTCTGCGCACTATCCAGGAATGAGTATGGGGCTTTTTACACATTAATTATTCATAATGATTCAAGGAGTTTGTTTATGAAAACATATTTCAGGCCCCAGGCTCTCTGTGAACCCTTTGCCTTCCTGATTGCTTTGTGTGTTTGCTGTTCATCGTGTTTTATCTACAGAACTCATGGGTCACTGCAAACTGTATCGTGTGGCACTGCTTTTGTTCTCCAATGGATGAGTCTCCAACACAGGAAAGGTATTTCTGAAAGGAACACAGGAGGGCTTCTGACATGAAAATTGGGACATCTTACTGTTTCCCCGTTCTCTGGAGCTCTCATTCACCTATTTTTGAGATCACATACTTTTTGGAGGCTTGGTTGAGCACATTTTCCTTTATTTGTTACTGACAGTTATACTACAGTGGAGCTGGTGGTTTGAGTGAGATAGGAGAGTGACAGAATCTGGTCCTACAGAGCTAAACCCATTAGTTATGTCAAAGTTGGGAGGGGAATCAAAGGGACAAGACAGGACAAATGGCTTTCCCAGTGGCACCCAGAAGGAGTGTTGCAAAGTTAGACTGTAACTCACAACTTCAGCATCTCCACTGGTGTTTGGCCAGTGGGATTAGTGCCTACTGATTGCAAGGAACTTGTCTTTTCCTTTTTATACCCATTTCCTGCTCTTATTACTCTTGGCACCAGCTACCACACCATGAAAAGACATTCTTGTGGGAGCAGGACTAAGGGGGTAGGGCCCTTGTTTCTCTCTCAGTGAAAAGGTCTGCTAATCCTGACATGCTGCAAGGTCTCTGGGGAGTGGTGACTGTGTTTACACGAGCACCACAAGCAGGAGCTGCATGCAAGACATAAAATAGTCCCTTCACTTTATTGAAAATAGAGTAGCAAATAAATGCCTGGCATTAGGCTACTGGCAACGCCTGTGGCCAGATTTGGGTGCCAACTTTTAGAAATATGTGAGCCCACTGGCGTGATCCCAAAAGCAAGCAATGAGAACAACCAGAGGCCTTGACACTGTGGCTGGAGTTGAAAGACTGAAAGGACTGGGTTTGTTTACTCCAGAGACATCACTAAGGGGACACAGTGACAGTGTAAAATGTTCCTGCACAGAGGAGGGGAATAAACTGTTCTCTGCTGGATACAGGAGAAGAAGGAATGGACATACATTACAGCAAGAGCCATTTGGGCTGCAGTGGAGACAGCTGGACTCGAGTCTGGGATGCCTGGGAAGGGAGCAACTTTGTGCAATTCAGTGAGGTCTCAGGTTGAAAGTTAAGACTTCTCCCACAGGTAGTAAAGAGAAGTATTAATTCTGGTTGTGCTTCAACTCTCTTTGAAGAAGGTTTTTTTCTCTACATTGTCTAGTGAGGGAGGCCTGTTTCCTACATTAGCCAATTCATTCAAGTGTCCAGAATTAAATGGTATGAATCTGAGCCTCAGAGATTGGCCTTTCCCCTATGGCTCATCATCAGACCCTGTGGGTCCTATGTCATGGTCTCCAGTTTCTGCTTTTGTTATTGCCTTTCAGTTTCCTTGATGCAGCAAATCTTTGCTTTACAGAAGCTTGAACAACCTTAACATAATACATATTTTCTGTTCTTTGGGAAGGTTAAAGTTTTTTTTTACTGCACCAGACTCTTTAATGATTTGCCCTTTGGATATATAAACAGGATTCTAAAAGCTTTATCAGCTAAACCATTTTTCATCTAAAATAATTAATATTGAGTAGCATTTTACCTATTGGGTCATATTCCAGTATAAGTGCTAAAAAAAAAAAAAAAAACAGATAAAGGGAAAAGAGGTTTTAGTCTCAGTTTTCAAAGGTTCTTTATAAATATAATCAAGTAGTGTAAAAAACCTAGGAAAAAAAACCCCATAGCAACACCATAATAACCTGGCTGTCCTACCAGGTCAGAAAATGTAACACTAAAAAGTTTATCTATAACCCCTTTACTGTGAACTAAGGCAGTACTGGGGCATTGTCTCAGGTTATTTGTTAGGTTCTTTGTTTTGTAGCAAAGATGTCCTCCCCAGAAGAATCATACTGGCCTGGAACTCCTGAGGCTTTACATTTAGAAAAACTGAAGTCTGCTTTAAATGCTCTGTAATCTGGCTGAGTTTTTGCTTTCTGTTTGTTGGTTGTTTTTTTTTTTTTTTTCTTGAGCTTTTGGGGTGTGCTTGCTTTGTTTTTCAGATTGTGTGCCTATAAGAAAGTAAAATGTGAGGATCTCCCGTGAACTTTCTGGGGCTGCAACTGAAAAAAGCATGAACTTGAGATTTAAACCTGGAATCAAAACACTTGCTGGAAAAGCTTCTGCAGCATGACAGGAGGTCTGGGACACAGAATATGTTATATCTGTGCTTCCATGGGCCATGTTAGTGGCAGGAATGAACCCTGATGGAATGACTGCAAAGCATAATGATGATTCCAGCCCATCTTCTCAAGTCTTTCCTCCTGTTGTTTAATTTCAGCCAAGGTTGACAGAGGACAAAGAAGCTCCTGTAGAATAAGCTCCTGTCAATGTTAAAAAATAGTATTTGAATAGATTGAAGAAGAAAGCCTACCAGTGCCTCACTTGGGGAAAGGCAGCTGCAGATCTTCTTTCGCAGCAAATATCAAAGAACCCACACAGCACAGACTTATTTGAAATTAAGATCCTACAGTTTTAATTTTCACATGAGTAATTGCTTAAAAGATTTTTGGTTGGAGTTACAACCCTTAGAGGCTCTGTTGCCACCTACTCCTAAGTACCCCAAGTACCTTGAACCCCTTTGGTTCCTGTCAACAAATTAAAGACAAGTTAAAGCATCTCCTGGAAATTACATTCCTCTGTCCTGTATTTGTTCCCTGCAGCTAATCTTTATGTCATACTCACTGCAGTTATTGCTACAAATCAGGACTGACTTTTTTTATTTTGATTGCCAGGTCAACCAGGCCTACCTGATCCCTCAGAATCAAACACTATTCCTCCTCCAGCTCTATAAACAGCAAAGCTCCTGGGCTCAGATAGACCGTAGCTACTGCTCTTACACTGCTGTAAAGGCATGAGCTGTATCAGAGCACAGCTTGCTCCTGCAGCTGCCTTGGCTCCAGAGGGGTGTTTGTGTCAGTAAACTAATCACACATGACTTGGACAAGAGGCAGGCAGGAGCAGATAAGGGGCTGTTTTTGCAGAGTCCGTTCTTTGTCCACGACCATGTTTTGGTGAATGAAATCATCGCAGTGCAGACAGCAGTGTGACTGAGCAGGAAGGGAGCCTTGTTGCCCCTTAGTTACAATCCCCACTTGGTTATGTGCTCCCGGACTTGGACAAGTCATTTAACCCTTGTATGACTTCTCTGAGCAGTCAAATTTTGCACAAGAACAATGGCATGTTGCCTGAGGGGGGTGAGCTTTAATACCTTTAAAAATAACACATATATTAAACATCCAGGTACTTAAGAGAAGCAAAACCTTCTCATCAATTTCCCTACGTGTGTGACAGAATAGGAAGAAACAGCACTTTTTTTGTGTAAGATCTGTCCCTCCAGTGTGAGTGGTAAGCCAACAACTGGGATATTTTTAGTCTTACTGCTGTGAGCTGCTTATGGCACAGTGTAGTTCCATTACAAAAAATATATGCTGTCTCTCTTCCCTAGATGCAATGCAAATAAATCAGTAGTTTCTTAGCTGAGAAGTTCCTGCATTATTTGCTTTGGTGAGTGAAATGGAGATGATCTGTCTGTGGGTTCTGCCCACAGCACAAGGACTCCCTCTCTAGTGGTTTGAGGCCCGGCAGGAGACATTCTCAACAATCTCAGTAGGTGAGTTATGTGTGCCCTGCTGGGCTTGAAAGCAGGTGTGCCTTCAAAACAGGACCTAGTTTTGACATTTTAATTGACTGCATGTGTTCTTAATTTCACAGGAAGATGATTGCAGGAAGGAAACGGGCTCAGGTGAGCTGTGAAGGGAAAGAAAATAAACACTGTGAGACAGATATCAAACCTGTAGTGCTGTTGAAGAGGACTGCTGTGAACATGGATAGAGACGAATTTGTGTGCAAGGGAGGGGGTTAGCAACGTACTGGGAGATGTCCTGAAGATTAGGTTTGGGCAAGAGACTTGAAGATATCTAGGTCAGCTGAAGAAGGAGGAATATCAAGCAGAACTTCCTGCTAGCATGATCTAGTAGCTACAGAATCTTAGAGAAGCAACAGAGATCCTCAGCATTACAGAGCAGAAGAAAAATGTGATCAGTTGTGCTCAAGCAGAAAGGTATAAACTATCCCTGCTTTTGGAATTCAGCATAGCAAGGACTGTCTGCTGTGAGAGAGTGAGATGATACAGAGACTAGAAGAGACTAGAGACTTAATTTTGTGAAAACAGAGGACCCATGGATGGGCTGATCCACACAGTTTATTAAATATGGCAGGCTGGACTCCATACTTTCTTATTGTTTGATATGTCTTCCCTGGAAGATCAAAAATATGACTCTTCATCAATTACTAGTGCTGGATGTAGTTTTAAAACCTCGCTCAAGAGCCACATCCAGACACTCAGACAGTTGGCTGGGTCTGAGCCAGTGTGATTTGACTTGAAAACAAAGAAAACCCTCCTATGAACTGAGAGATCTATTACTATCAGTTTGTCTTTTGTTCAAAATAAACCATTATCTGCTTCCTTAGGATCAAAGGTAAATAGTTCACGAACTCAAGAGAAAAGGAGAAAAGAATCCTTTAGCCAGAGAACTGTACATTTTGAGGCAGCCTGTTGTCAGGTCATGGCATTGTGTTCCCATGTCACTGATGTGATTAAACGGGGAAAAAGGTTTAAAAAAATTAATAAGCTCAGAATCTATTTCACAGACACAGGCTTCTTGTGGAGATCAGCATACAAGGTCTTCAAGTTATGACTGCTGGATTTGTCCCTTCAACTCACCTAGCCTGAGTGGATGGAGAGCACTGTACCATGACTCACACTTAGCCTGTACATTTATAAGCACTTTTGATGAGTTCTCTTCTACATCTCTCAATTTTCCACCTCTTCTACACTCTCAGGGCATTAAACTGTGCTATATTTTTGATCCAAAGGTTCTTGCAACTTTCTTGATTGGATGGGTTGAGTGTGGCATTACAACTATGCAGAAGAGTCAGTTTGCAGATGTTAGGTCAGACTGGAACTGCTTCCCCTGTACAGGGTGGATGCATGAAGAGAGAGCACAGGATGTGGCTGTAGGTCCTTGTCTTCCATGCCTGCCCTTCCTGATTAATCCCTGTTTACCCATAGCCTGCTGAGGTAGGACAGGGAGTTTGGACCTTGAGCGGGGCATACAGGTGTTGCTCACTCACTGCATGTCTGACCTTGTGCTGATCAGTGCAGGTTTTGGAGAGTCTTGTGTGTCCAGGAGTCTGTTTTCACTGGGAGAGCACATAACTGCTTGATATTGAATAAAGTGCCTCTGGCTGAGAGTGCTGTGGAGGGCATGAGGGAGGTACTTTCCTGTAGCTGATGGTCTTGCAAAAACTATTTGCTGCCAGTAAAGCAGGTGGAAGAGTAAACTTTCCATATGTTATTATCACAGTTCTCCTCCCAAGTCCATCTCTAAGCAGCCATCCTGGGCTTTGCTATCTGATACTTTCCCCCCAGGTTTTCATCAAGGAATCATCCTGATGCTTCTTCCCTTCAGGCTCAATAATCCAGTCAGTGTTCTGGGAGAAGATCTGCATTGTGACACTTTAACCCTCATATTTCATTCTGTAGGCTGGTATTTATTGTGTAGATTAGATTTTGATTTTCTGGAGAAGTTCTTGCTAATTTAGGAAGACTTTAGTCCCTGAGACCTAGGCTGTACTGCCCACACAGACCCCTTTCTGTGCCTGGTGGCTTCTGACTCATGCCCACTAGAGCACAACTGCCCATGAATACAGATGAAACTTTGGATCTTTTCGTTGATAAGAGATTATTCTTCTCTCATTATGTTTCAAACTCTGCTGCTTTGCTCATCAACACAGTGAAATCTACAAAGTGTTTATTGCTGTCCTCCTTACTTTTCTCTCCGTGCATTAGCCATGCAAAGAACCCCCCCATTTTTTATCACACCCATCGTCATGACAACACATTTGTGTGCTGCTGCTTCTCCTTTTATAGCCTCTAAAGCTGAGGAAACAACGCTAATGTACTTCAGCTCCATGAGCCCCAGTACTTTATGCTCTTGTTCTGCACTGAGCTCTTTCCTGAGCTCATTTAAACTTCTGTTTACTTCTCCTTCTCTAGGAAAAACTGGAGGAAGGATCCAAACAGTTAAAGTAGGGAGTGTTGTCAGAATGGGCCAAAGAGGGAAGGAAGGGAAAACAAGAAATGACATTAAAGTGCCTGAGAAAAACCTCCTCTATCATATCTATCATGTATGGGATAATTCCCCCCATCCTCTTCTCACTTTGGATGCATAAACTTGACAATATATTTCTGTAATCCATCGTCTCTCAGCCTTCTCTTTGCTGAAAGATGTTACAATTTGATGGAAGAAAGGAATCCTACTTTCTGAATAGCTTTTTTCTTTGTTATCCCCAGATTCTCTATCTGTAACTGAGGAAGCAATTCTAGCCTACTTTAATATGCTGTTTGAGACAAGGATTATGTTTCCATGAGCAGGGGGTGTCCTCTGATAATGGGATCATGGCTAGCACTGTGTTCTCACTGGTGTTCTTCTAAGCACTAAAGACCCCATCTAAATTATAGAAAAATGCCAGTGACTATGTTGATAAATAGGACAATCCCAATGGGTTTTAAATAGCACTTCACAGCTTTGACAAGCCTGTCTCAAAATTTCCCTGCAAATGAGAAACTTAACACCTGGCTGGAAAATTTATTAAAATTGCAAATGTTAATTTGCTTCTAGCTTGACTTAGATCACTCATCTTCTGCAAGAAAATTGCACAGAGAGATTTGACCCAAAACACTGAATTATTTGGAGAATACTTCCATTTCAAGAACATCCGAACTCATGAAAATGTTACTGGAAATAATTATGCTCACTAGAATATATTGATCAGAGCTTACCTTGATGCTACAGAATTTTCCAAAGTGGTCTGATGGATGCCTCCAGGGACTTTACTTATGATCACTGCAGGGAAAGTTCCTGTTACACCATTATTCTTTTTTTTTTTTTCCCCTGAGAGAACTAGTGCCTCTCCTGGCACTTGCAGTACCATCACAAAAATCATTTGAGACTGCCTTTCGTGGTGAAATGAAGTTGTGCTTGACACATAATGATATGATGGAAGTGGAGTTATCTCTGGGAAAAGAATATGCAACCTCAGCCTTAAACTTCCTCCCAAACCACCCATGACCATAGGACTATTTTCTGTATTACTAAAGAGAGCACAAAGATTTGTGTTACTCTGTGGCCAGTGAAAGGGGACTGAAAAGCCTTCTAAGCCCTGGCAAATGAAAGGGACCACATAATAAGTCCTGGGCATTAATTCTGATGGCTGTAGCATCCTTTCTTTGGCCTGATCCAGTGAGGATATAAATCAGTTGTCTCTCCAAATTTCTTAAACTAATTTGGTACCTCCAGCTGCAGCTGCTGGGTTTGGGGAGGATCCTGGCGTGCAGTATCTGTAGCTGTCCTCACTCCAACATCCCCAGCTCCAGGTCACTGTGGCTTATCAGGGGGGCAGACTGAAGTAAGACAGGTGGACTGTCTCTTCTGGTGAGCTTCTGGCAACCCCTATTTTCTGTCATTTTATATAAATGCAACAGACTTTAGCCCAGTAAAACTATTTGTGTTCAATTTCCCCAGCACACTGTAAGTTCTTCCCTTTCTGTTACATCACCTAATCTCTTCCCAAACCCCAGTGGATCTGTTCGGATCTCTCCTGCTCTGTCCCTCTGCTGGGTGAGGCCATTTGGGTGCCAAGACTTGCACATCCTCCCTCTAAGCAGCTGATATTACTTCAGCACGAAGAGAAAACAAAGTAGGTTAAGCTTGATTTTAATTAAACATTTCCTGCTTTCACAATGAAAGTGGAAAACAGATGTGGGTGTCTCCTCACAAAGTATGAAGGACAAAACAATGCTCTTTAGGAATGGCGTAGATGTTAAACCCTTTGGCACATCTTGTCCAGCTCACTTTCCTTTGAAATCAGGCTGGGGTGATTTACTTAAAATGCTTCCCTCCTGTGCGTGTCACAAAGTCCTGCAGGCGATGAGGAAAAAGTGAGGACATCCTTAGAAAGCGTGTTCTTTCAAACAGAAAGGATTCTTCACAGGAATAGTTTGTTTCCCCGGTTCTTAGCTCTGTAAGGAAAGATAGGATGTGAAATATTATTTAGATTCAGTCTCAGAAAGGGGTATGATGTTTTGATTTCAGAAGGGCTGTATGGAATGGATTGTTTCCCATAACTCTGTGCATACAAGTTTCAATATTTCTATCTGGGCAAAACCGGTCATGACTAATTCCTCTTTTGCCTTGCTGCACTCCCACCACTTACCAGTACCTGTAAGTAAATCCATAGGTACCTTTCTGGAATAAGGAACTGATTTCCCTGCAGGGGCAGGGAAATAGCAACTACAGCCTGATTAACTAGGTGGACTACTGATGTTAGTTCAGTGTGACACTTCATAGGCTTGCACATCTCACGGAACAGTAAGGAACTCTTACACTTGAGTCTGCATGTCATAGAAGACATGGAGTTAGTGCTTACATCTATTGTTATTTCGGCTTAAGTCCTGTAACTGGACCCAAACTTGTTGATCATGTGAACCAGCAGCACTCTGCCACAAGGTTGGACTGAGTCGACCTCTGGAGCAGAGGGATTAACTGGTGGCACCGAGGGTCAGTCAGGGATGTTTTCCTTGGAGTGCTGCCTTCCTCTTTATGTTGTGCAGCACTGTGGGCAATGAATTAAAATGAAGAGACTCTGAGGAAGCACATGGAAAACACACTGTTCTCCTGCACAACCCATGGTCCTGCCCAAGTGGAGTGGATGCAATTGGCTCCTTCCCCATTTGGCTCTCAGAACTCAAGCCCAAACTCCAGCACAGCAACCAAAGACATGACCATGGAAAGCAGGAGAGGAGACTCCCCTGGCCCCTGCCCGTCCTCCAGGATAGAACCAGCTTTGCCTTTGTCCTTCTCACACATTCCCCACTTGTTTTTCAAAATCTCCTGTCATGCAGATTCTGTGTCACTTTCAAGCAATCTACTGCAGTGCCTCCCTACAAACTTCAATCAAAAGGTTTTACTGCCTTTATCTCCCATGATGCAGCTGATGCTTCAGCTCTAGTGTTCACAGCCCCATCTGCATCAGGGTCACTCCACCTGCCTTAGCAGCCCAGGCTGCTCACCTTTTTACAAAGGGACAACAGGAAGCTCAGCCTGTAATTCAGTTTTCCTCGCTTTTTTTGCACTTATGTTTGATTATTTCTGCCCTGCTCTGGTCCCTTTAGAATTATCTTTTTTTTTCCAGATTTGTGGGTTTTTTTCCTATTTGTGAACACATTTTGGTGTTTTCACTGTGCTTGGTTTGCAGCCTCTCTCAGTTTAGTGGCCTCTGCAAATTTAGTCTCTCTTGGTGGAATTGCGAGGTTTGAAATCATTTGTATAGCAAAGCTCTGGGACTGCAAGTGAATCTGACATCCAAATTGTACAGCTCTCCCAGAACCCAAGAGGGCATTGGCTGAACTTTTGTCTTTTAATAGCCTGCATTAGCATCAAGGAATACAATTGTGGCCTGACACAAAGCTATTGTTAGAGATGTTTGCACTTTGCTAAATAGAATATAAATGTTCTCAGAAAACAAAGCTTCAGTGAAGCTTTATTAGAGAAGGCTATTGAAGCTCAGGGGATGGGAAGGCTCACTAAAGGCTTTCAGGTGTGTGCCCTTTTTCTTGTCTGCTTGTAGTTTTATTCAAGGGCCCATATTATGATCTTGGCACAGATAAAAAACCCATTTGTGTGTGATCAGGAAGCAATACTACCTTTATTTCGGACTCTGTTGCAGGGGACAAAAGCATATTTCTTTCTTCTGCATACAGAGATATTTCTGGATAAGGTAGATTATATCCAAATATTAAGGAAATAGCTTCCAAGAAGAATTTATCTTCTTCCTGGTACTAGTTTCTATTTTGCTCTTTCTTTAATTTATAAAGGCTATTTACTATTACTTTGACAAGATTTGGTTAGATGTGCAGCCCTGCACTATCAGGCACGAAGAGTTATTGTGACAGCACAAGCTCTAACACTATCCATCTAGCCCATCAATCACATTTCCCAAAACACCCAAGAAAAGAAAGTGGTATTCTATCCACTTCCTGACTGTTTTTACTCAAAATAACCAGAAACTAGATGAGACTTATTGAAGCCATGCAAACTGAGTCAGTGCAGCCCTGACTACAAACTCGTTGCCATTAAGACTGATCCTTTACAATGGCAGGTGATGATGACATTATGATGGCATTCCTTTCTGTTAGCAATGCACAGCCCTTTTGCTCTTGTTTCCTGGACTCTATGTTCTCTCTTGCTAAGGCAGGTCCAAGGGCAGGGACAAATGACCTGAGTTCTCCTCTCAGGTTACCCTAATGCCCTGTGGGTCTCCTCGCCAAGTGGCAGAAGGACCTGACTTGGAATAAAATTTGTCAGAGCTCTTTGTTGATTTCTGTAGAGTCAGGATAATTTGTGCCAGGAGAAGCTTTCCCAGGACTCTTAAGAGGAAATAAACTAGAGGATTACTGGGAAAACTGCACTGATATTCACAGAAAAGTCTAATCTTGTGTGTGAATATGGTCATGCTTTGGCTAAAGGAATTGCTGGCACCAGAGAGTAACAGAAGTTAAGAGTGTGTCATTGAGAACAATCTGTCCTGGCTCCTCTTGCACTGGTTATCATGAGAGTTGTGGATGGGGGCAGATGATGATGACCCAGTCCCATCTAGCAGGGCTGGCCTGTCCGTGGTTGAGGTGCTCTGGGGACAGCACTGGAGGGATCACTGCAGGAAGCCCATTTGCCCTTTTAGAGTAGTTTATCTGCACTCTCTTGTCCAGCCCTTCTGCAGAAGGCAGCGGCAGCAGAACAGGGGAGAAGGCAGAAGATCTGTGGTGTCTGAACGCAGTCAGGCTCTTGGTTCTTATAGTGAGGCTGAGAAGTTGAGACTGTTAGGAGGTCCTGAGACGACAGAATGACAGAAGGGGAGCTGTTGCAGTATTTTGTAGTATTCATTAGAGTAGGGCCCATCTGAGGTCAGAGTAACACAAACACGGGCAGGGATAGCTATAGCTCCAAATTAGGCTGGAAAAACAAAGGTTTAGTAAATGTCCTGAGATACCCCAAGTCCCATCAGAAGCCAGAGGCAAAGCCAGGATGAAAACTTTTCCAGTGATTGATGGTTTTGTTTATTTTTAAAAATTATTAAAATCTCTCCAACTCCCTACCCCACAAGTTTCTGGAATTTGATGTAAAGAAAACATTTCATTTTAGATTCAAGCGTTGTAGGTTGTTCTAACATCTATTTTCTTGAACAAAAGGGAATGAAATTTCTAAATGAAGACCTATTTCCAGCTGGAAACCAAATGTTCTGGCTGGAGTTGCCAATGTGAAAAATTTCAGCTTTCACCATTTACTGCGGTTTGTTATTCATGGACAGTTGAGCACAACTGAGACAAATTCACAAAACATTTACGTTGCTGGCAGGTCTCCTGATGCTCTGATGAGTCCCATCATGAGGAGCTCCTTCTGCTGTGGCCTGCCAGGACAATTTGCTTAATCTACTATCTCCCGGTTGGCACCTGCCTTAACAAAATTATTACCTGTGGCCTTTATCACTTGATAAAGCAGCAGCAGAAGACAGGAGCCCCTGAATAGCACCTTTCTAAAGCTGAGGGCTCTAGAAATCCAAAGGAGTGTGTGTTCTGGGTGTGTGTTGAGTAGGTATGGTCACAGTGTGAGCTTGGGTTGTGGTGCATAACCCATGACAGCCACTCACTCCAGCTGTACTACCTGCTGGGTGCTGCTGCATGAAAATGTGCAGCACTAGAGCATCTCAGCCAGAGCCTGCTCTTGTGGTAGAAGCTGGTTTGTGTCCAGCTGGAACCTGCAACTCAAGAAAGTCCCCAGTTTGCTTGACTGTCTCATTCCAGGGGTATCTGCAAGTTGGGCTACCTGCAGACTGGTTTAACTATGCCACTAACTATTCAGGAGCCAGTGAATTTCTCCCAGGCATTCAAGAAGCCTTCAGCTTCCTGATCCCAGGATTGCATTATTAGCAGTTTCGTATTTACCTGATTTTTAAAAACATTTCCTTCTATTTGTTGTTAAGAGGACCTGAATCTTTTTGTCACAGAAACATCACCATAGTGCTAACAGAAGCTTAATAAACTGGATATTTGAGCAGAAAGAATGTTTAGCAGCTCTTTGCAGGTGCACGTGGCTTGACAGAATTTAAGATGCCATAAAACTGTCTCCTCCTTTAGACAAATCTTAAAGCTATTTATAGACATTTATCTATTATGTTGGAGCTCTTCATAGCTGTTTATAGCATCATGTAGGGCACCACTGGGAGTTACCATGGTGCTTGCAGGGAAGAGAACACGAGGGCGTGGATTTTGGTACTGTTTTCATTTAGCAACACACTCGCATGCATAACACACATCCACCCACTTCTAGTGCCAGTTGCTTGCTAGTACAAAAGAACGAGGCTCCCTGGTGTGCCTAGAACATCACCCCTTTACATTAGCAGGCCATTTGGTCTGTATGATTTATTCCAATTTGCTGCAGGCCAGTGCTAGTAAGATATTTGCTGAAGATGGTGATGAAAAAACTTTCATGGCACGCAGCAGCTGCAAGAAGATATAACTAGAGTGCCTTAAAATTTGTACCAAGGTTTCAACAGCTTCAGGGGTGTTCTGTTCATGCTCCTGGGCTCCTGGGATTTGTGTCATAACGAAAATTATGAAACAGCAGCCTCCATCTCTGCAGAGAGAACACAAAATCTTGAAAAGGGGGAAAATGAGTTAACTTGTGTGTCCAAAGTTCAAACTATTTTCTGTTAAAGAAGAGGAGAAACACAGATTTATGCTTTTAAACGCAGACATTTACTTTATTAACATACTTTTTTTTTTTTCTGTAATGCAGAAAGAACTCATAACAGAGAGATTTAACCTGCAGTGGTGTCCACTGTTGTTTTCTTTCTCTGACCATCTTGGGCAATGACACAGATAAACAGACTTCACTGGAGTCTGGGTTTAAGCTCCTGTCTCATGTTCCCAGGGCTGTTGCCAACTTAATGAACTTTGCCCCAAGTTCTGTTTGGAGTTTTCACCCACGGTTTCACAAAATGTGAAAGGTATTAATGGTCTGATGATTTAGGGCTTTTCATCTGAGATGCCAATGTTTTAACATGAAACTTCGCAAACAAAGGGCCAGATTTTTCCTTACAGTCAAGATGCTTTGTGCCCAAGTCAGCATGTCTTGCACAGAAACTGCATGAAGATTGCTGCCATATTCCTCTCATTTTGTTCCTACTAAGCACAAGCTGGTTCATCTGTGCTGCCTTCAAACTGACAGAGCTGCTCCATCTTACATTACCATTCAGTGGCAATAAAAGAAACAATTCAGTCTATGAGTGAGCAGAGGAATACTGGCTACACAGTTGCCACAGCCTCCCACAGAACAGAAATTCTCGTTTTACTCCTACACAGCTGGGAGGTCATCCTTTCCCTGAAGTGACTTACATGAGGCTGGAACTGCAGAGAGATTGTGCCTAGCAGTGAGAAACCATGGCTTTGCAGAGGAAAATCTAATCCTTATTTGCTGGGTTAATTAAAAAATATATTGATATTTATATTAAGACTCACAGGGTTTGGTTAAGAAATTAGGCTCATTATTTCTCAGCTTTATGGAACAGATTGTACAGTTGGTTAACCCAATGAATAAGCAATCTTGAGGCTGCACCTCTGAAATGTGCTATCTGTAGCACTCAGAGACTTGTTTTCACAGTGAATACCATGGTCATTTGCCACTTGCTAGAAAAAAATCTCTGTTAACATATTACCAGGAGACCAAAATCCAGGTTTGTTTCTTTTGTAAGGGGCACAGTCATGTTAACTTATTTTGGTTGCTTAGTCAGGTAAGGAGTTGGCATTCTCCTGAACACCAGTGAGAGCTACTTGGGAAACTGTTCATATTCGTTGGATAATACTGCTGTAATTCTTAATAACAAAATACTCCCCAAACTTCTCCTGAGACATGTAACACAAGCAAATCCTGCTGTTTACAACTGTGGACAAAGCCAGGATATGTGGAGTTAAAGACTCCTAAATATCTGAAAATTATCACCACAAAGCCTTTTCCTACCTTTTGAGTCTGGGAAAATAGGACTTGTAATGGTTAGTGCTCTGCTCAGGCCATTCAAATCAAAGAGCCTTGCAGGAATGGCAGCACTCTTCCTAGGCAGCAGTGGCATTACAGTGACTTTTATTTTTTCCTTTCCTTTAGGGTAGAGATGATTCAAAGATACCCTGGTGTGTGAGAATAGTTCAGAGAAGTAATGGGCCTTCTGTGAAATACTGTGAGTGGATGAGAGGAAAGTGAAATACCTAAAATCTGCAAAAGTTGGTGTGAAATGAAGCCCACGCTCCAAGCAAGACTTCCAGCAACTGCAGAGAGCTTTGGGACAGCAAGACCTCCAGGGAGCCCATGGGGAATGATGCTGTCATCTGCTGTGGGACACGGATAGAAAGGGAACTGCTGGGAGAGCTTCATGACTGTCCATTGATTTCCTGTTGTATTCCACAGTTATCTGAACCTCTGGACTTGCTTGTATGAAGAAGAAGGGGGAAAAATACTATTGGCACTTTCCATTGTGTTTCACCAGCTTCTTTTTTTAAACTGATCCATGATTTTATTTTTTAAAAATTCATTTAAGCTTAGAATAGCAGAAGTGGTTTCAGAGAGTTTACAGGCAAAAGGAACTATCTGTTTTAGGCACCATTAAATTTAAGTGGATTCTTTTCCCTAAAGCAATTCATCCTCTACATTTCCTTCAAGTTATCTCACAGCAGTAAGTGGAGGTGTTTCCCCTGTGTAACACGTGGAGCAGAGGATGTTGAAAGCACATTAGCCCTAAGTGCCATGTAGCTCCCCTTCCATCAGTGCCTGGTGCTTTTAGCAGAACACAACTGCACTGTCAGTTCAAGAAAAGGAAAGCTCACCGGAAACCAGCAAATATTTAGGAGGATGGAAAAAATAAGGCTGGGAGCCTTAAACTGGGAGCTGAAATAGGGCACTAATGCTGACAGATATAAAGAGACACAATAGAGGTTTATGGAGAGATGTTTGGGGGGTTCTTCCCATTGCAAGTCTTCACAGAACCCAGAAGAATAGGGCCACAGGCTTCTGCTAGAGACTGTCATTGCTAACATAAGTCTTCCACCAAATAAAATACAGGATTTCCATGCTGCTTGTTGATGAGTTATCTCACCTCCAGTCACAGTGTCTTTATGTATACGGCACTTTAAGCAAGCAGGAAAGTGTGTGATTTATTAATGATTATGTGGGTAGTAGAATTTTCACCAGCACCAAACATCCAGGTCACAAATTCCTCTTCCACAAGAGGTTTCTGCTGCTGGTATCTTAAAGCTGTTCTTCACATAACATGAAGCTTTTAATTTCTTTCATGAGCAAATATTGCCCATGTTTATGTAACACTGGCAAGCACAGGTCTCTACAAAGGAGTTTAAAAAGCAGGACTTGGCAGAGAGATGTGCTATACAACCTCCACATCTACCTACAGAGAGGTCCTCTGGATGCACACACACAGATGTATTTTCCACTCGTAGAATCATAGAATTAACTGGGTTGGAAGAGACCTCTGGGATCATCAAGTCCAACCCCTTCATTCAGCACTGCCCCTCTGATGTGAAACTCTGCATCACTCCGTTCTGTTAATGAAGAGTTAATTCCTGCTGCATATTTAGATGCGTATAACAATGATAAGAATAACTAGTAACAGTCAGGTCTGGAGATATTAAGCAAAATTAACAAAAGATTTGAGTTCTGTGTTTCTATGCAGAAGGAGTAGACCCCTCAAGTCTCCTGCTGTAAATCCAAGCACCTATAAAATACCATGGGTCTTCTATTGGTCTGTGTTTTCCATGGAGGGGAAGCAGGCAGGTTGAGAATTAGCAGCCTTAGCTCACATTTTCATGAACTGTGCAGTGGCAATTGTGTGAGACAATTTCGGGGCACAAAAAATAAGAAGAAGTCCATTGCAAATAATTTTCTGCCTTAAGCCAGTTTACAAACAAGAGGAGGAGAATGAACTGAGTTTGTCTGTCACTTATCAAAGTGTGGCTGGCACATGAGATCTGGGAAATTCTGGTATGAAGGATCACAACCCCTTCCCCAAACGACCACTTCTGTAACTTTTCTGATTGCAGAGAAACATGAAAATATAATTAATGAAGACAAAATATGGGGTTTCTAAAAATACGTTTTGATTTTAAGTCAAATTTTTGGTGTACAGAAAGTGTGAGGGGAAAGGCATCACATTTTGTCTACCTGATGTCTGTATACTTATTGTGAAATTAGAGGGGTTTTTTTGGTGAGAGAATACAAGTAATTTTTCAATTTCTGTTGAATTTGTGAATTGCACAATAGAAACTGAGTTATTGCAACCTGTAGATCTTTGAAAAGGATCAAGAGTGTTTTTCCAATCCAGTTCTATTTATAAAAATACCCAGCAGCTGGTGAAAAATGAAGTCTGTGTATCTCACACTGCCCAGAAGTTGTGAACAGCAGCTAAATGCAATCCTGACAGACCACGGAGATTCTGTGAGCCAGAAGCTGCATCTGTTCCCTTCCACCCTGGGAAATAGATGAGTATGAAGGCAGGGAGTGGGAAATCTCTTCTGATCCTTTCTTTGCTGTTTGTTCCGAGGAAGTGATGGAGGAAAACAAATTGCCTTAGACTTCAGGGGGTAGTCTGAAGGTAGGAGAGGGACAGGACTGATTCCGTACTTTCTAGCTGAGGATTTTGAGTCTTTGGAGTGGTGCTGCAGTTAGTTCAGGAAGCTAAATTATTTCCACCCTTGCAACACTGAAACTAAATTAGTACGTAATTCAGAAGCCTTGATTGGGATCCCAAGTGGCTGTTGCCCACACAGCATCTTTGAATTGGCAAAATCATCAGAAGAGCACAGAAACACAAAGCAGTGCAGGAAGCCCTATGAGGCGTCAGGAAGAGACCTTTGGTCTTTGCCTCACCTCCTCCCACTGCAAAAAAAAATAAAAAAAAAGGTTAATTTGCAGTTTTGCTTTTCATTAGCTAGTCACTGTTTGCTACACCTAATCTAATTGATGACATGGATGTTACATTTTGCAAAGTTAAAAGATCACTTATTTCACTAATAACAGATTTTGTAATGCTTTACAATGTCACTACATCCCATTTTAAAAATCTACAGGACTCCTTAGTGCTCCTTCAAAGGGAAATTAGAAGGTCTGTGTAGAGTAACACGTTATTACAGCTACGTTGACAATATTATCATCATCATGATGTTGAAACTGCAAATTACAAGAAGCTAAAACCAAACCCATTGCTGTTCTCCAATTTTAAAAGCTGTTGATATGAGTATGTAAAAATCTCTCACACATCACTGAAGTACAGGGCAAAATTTATGTGCTGCAGACAGAATATAACAGAGCTTATAATATTACAGTGAGCTATTTCCATCATGTTATTTCTTCTTGGCCCCTTTCTGCTGACTTCTGCATTCAAACAGAAGCTTGTGAGCCTGGCATGCTCCTTTGTACCTTCCTGGGTCTTGGGCCAGGTCTACAGTGCCCCAGGAGGTGTGGGTAGAAGGTTAATATGATAAATACAAGAAAACTAGTATTAAACATAGAACATCTGACTGACACTTTGGCCTTGCCCTACAGCGCAGTCCTTGTGCCAAATCCCTAGACCACTGTTTTCTTCTCGCCCACTTACCACCCCTTGGATAAGCTTTTTATTAACTCACATCAGCTCTAGATCTAACAGACAACAACTGCTGTGCCAGCTGCAAAGGTTACAAAGGCTTTTTTTGATATCTGGAGCTGGCTAATGCACACAGCACTTGCTGTGCAGCTGTGAAACATCACAGGAAGGCGACATGAAGCCACTTCTTTATGGTTCAAAGCTGCATCAGAGAAGGTTTAGACCGGACATAAGATATCATTTCTTTAGAGAGAGGGTGGTCAAACACCGGAATAAGCTTCCCAGAGAGGTGACCGATGCCCCAAGCCTGTCAGTGTTTAAGAGGAACTTGGACAGTGCCCTTAACATGTTTTAACTGGGTCAGTCCTGAGCGGACTAGATAATTGTTGTAGGTCCCTTCCAACTGAAACATTCTATTCTATTCTATTCTATTCTATTCTATTCTATTCTATTCTATTCTATTCTATTCTATTCTATTCTATTCTATTCTATTCTATTCTATTCTATTCTATTCTATTCTATTCTATTCCTTCTTATGCCCATATGCCAATTAATCTAAAAAAGGGCTATGAATGCAGGATTAAATAGATGTGGAAAGTATGTTTTTACTCACTCACTTCTGTCATGCATGTTGAATGAAGAACTTTGCTCTCACCCCTGGTTACCTGACATCCAAAATATTCATTTTCCATTTTCCATTTGCAACATGGAGACTCCCTTCTCTTTCCAGTAATTTTGGTTGGGTTCATGGTGTCTTTTAGTTACCATTACTCACAACTAAAACTGTATGAAGGTACACAGCCTGTTCCTTTCAGTCAACATAAACTTTTCAGAGCTTGCCCCCCAGAGATTTATTACTGAGTCATGCTGACGTCACTTGCCAAAGACATAGATCAGAAGAAACTTCAGCATAGATTTTCACATGTGTTTCTGACATATTTAATGGGTGAGAATCCATCACCACAAGCTGTAATTTCAACCAGGGGTGGGATACTGGTCCTGTGTACAGGTAAGCACCACCACCTCAGGCTGTACCAATCCTGTACAACCCCCAAATACCAGAGGAAATATCAGCTTTCATATTGAGGCAGTGTCACCTCAGATTGTGCCTCTTCATGAGACCTTACAGTGAAGCAGAAGTAACTTGCGACTTCTGTACTACTGAAAGATTAGTCCCAAGTCAGACTGACTGGGTGTCAAGCTTTGTGATTTAAAGCAAACACACTTATATTGTTTTATACACACAAATCCCTAGGAAAGAAAAGCCAAATCCTGCTCTCCTCCAATGTAAACTTGTGCCATCCAAGGTGCCAGAATCCCTCTTTCTTTGGATTTGTACTAGACAAAGCAGCATTTGCTCAGGGTTTTTTTCTGTCTGGTAGTTATTTCCTTCTCATATTTGGTCCATCTCTGATAAGAGTTTAATACAGTAAACTGAATAACAAAAGAAAAACAGCTGCCCCAAATTACCTTAAAGTCATCAAGTTTCTCAGTTCCTTCACCATCTCACTTACATTTCCCCGTGTTTTAATGTTAATAAGGGTAAACTTCTGCAGCTGTGGGTTTAAAAGGCAATCACTTTTAATCCATTAAAATAAAATTAGTTTTTCAAGTGGGCTGACAACCTCAGCAGGTCTATAATCCTACCAGGGCAGGTTCCCAATTCTGTGGCAGCCAAATAACGTTGTATCAGCTGAGTTTATGACATTTTCTGGTTATGTCAGACTTAACTAAAGAAGGAAAAGAGAATAGAAATTTATGCTGGCATCTGCCAGCTGCAAAGAGCAGCAGTAGAGCTTAGGCATTAAGGAGCAGAAATGAATAGAAAATAACCCCAGATTGATATTGCCTGGATTGCTCATTATAATTTAAGAAGTTCCCTCTGGTCTCCTTAAACCTCTCCATAAAAGCCCTACACTGTCACATAAAAAGCGACACACTCTTATGGCTACAGGTGGTATTCTTCTAGTACTGCATTTTACTCCAGAATGAGGAGAAACTTTCTTTGGTATTTAAGCAAATAGTCTAATATTATTTGGATCATGATGGGGTTCTCTGCAGGTGGCCTTTCTGAGTATGCAGCTGAACTTGCTTCCTGGATGTTTCTTTTGGGAGTGTGTGTCAGTAGGGATCCTCATTTTATAAACGCATGAACACATCCTATAGTTATTCTCTGATCCCTCTCAGACAAAGAATGGTTCTCTCTCTGTTCCAGGTGACCCAAGGAATCCACATAAGAGTAGGAATGGACCCCACAGTTCAGCACTCAGCAGACCGGTCTAGTTGTTACTGATTTTTCTGGGACATGCCTTTTTTTTTTTTTTTTTTATGGGGCAGCAACGAAATCCAAAAGCAGTCCACCCCAAATCAGCAACATAGGTTGTCTTTGAAGAGAAAGACATGATCTTCGTCTTTGAGAACCCTACCATGCAACTGATTATTGTCTAGATCTTCATGACATGTGTGCCTTAGCCCATCATACTGTTTTCAGCAGCAGGAGATTTCCTACTTTAATGAAATAATACTTTGAAGCTGTACAAAAGGACACCACCTATAAATGGCAGAGACTGCTTCACTGATATAGGAACCAGAGAAGTTCAACAAAGGTTCTAACATTTCAGCCCTCTGAAAAGTGCATCTTGTCTTTAAGGGAGAATTTACAGCAAATTCGTGATTTAGTCCTCCCACAGCATCGTATATAACCAGCTGCACATGGAAAAATTCTCCAAGGGGTGACAAATCTTTTCTTGCAATACCTGGGAAACCTTTAGTTTATTAGCTTTAGAAGCATGGAGAAAAAAAATCGCACATTGATTAGCTTACTGCTGAAAATTCAACAGCTCTTTGATGCAATTTTTTGTCTGTCACTGGGATAGTTCGGGTGTGAGGGGAAAAAAAAATCACTCCACAAGCTCTACCTACTATAAATGGGCATATAAAAAGAGTTTCATACGTTGTTAAGTTTGTGTAGTGGGATATTTCCTGGATGAAGACAGTATGTGCCACGCTGAAAATGATCTATGAGAAGAAACAGAGCCCGAAGAGATGGGAAGATAGAAGGCAGGAAGCTCTGGAGGAACAGAAAGGCAAGGTATCAAAGCAACCAGCCCTGGAACAGAGAGTCCCATGCTGAACAAGTCTTTTGTCTGCTTGGCTGGTGCTGCGGATGTAATCATGCCATAGTTGTACCGACACTGGCAGTGAAACAGAGGAAGGTTTGACATCCCTCTTCCTTTACTGGGAAGGGAAAGCATGTGAAAATATGATAAAAAAATAAAACTGTAGGCAGAAAAGAACAAACCAAATCTTGAAATACTAAAAACACTTTCCTGCTGAAATTTAAAAGTGTACCACAATTGGAAAAAGAAGAAAACAACCCTCCCCTGGTCCAATGAATGATTGAAAGGGGTAAAGAACTGCAGAGACAAATAGTTTTCCTTCTATGCTTTTTAAATATAATTTTAAAAGTCATCCATATCTTTAGTATTTGTTACTGAAAAAGAACATATATATATATCTGAGACTGCAATCTTGCTGCTTTTAGTCATGTTAGGGGGACTTTCGCAGAATCACAGAATGGTTGAGGTTGGAAGGGGCCTCTGAAAGTCACCTTGTCCAACCCCTCTGCTCAGAGTCACCTAGAACAGGCTGTCCAGGAACATGTCCAGTGGATGATATCTGCTTCAAATACCTTATGAACTGCTATGATGGAGATCAATACTGACATAAGGGTTTTCATCCTGTTCCCCACTTGAACCTTGTGGCCCTTTTGTGTATAAACTGTGCTGAGATAACTTGATGTTCTAGATCAGCATAAGGAGAAAGAATGACAGTGCAAGCGAATGAAGTTTTAGGGCATGAAGGAAAACACAAATCAGCTTTTGAAGTCATTACCTTTGAATTTTCAGCATGTAATGCAGAGCATGCTAACCTTTAGATAATTTGTTAATTTGTTCTTATAAAAGCGCACAAAACATTTAATACTACTGCGTCAGCCAGTCCAACTTGCTCCATTTACAGCATCAAAGGGACATGAACTTGAACCTCAGCTGAAGCAGAGACCATTGTAGATAGTGCCCCAAGATTAAGCAATGTTTTGAAGTCAAGTTCAACGTAAGTCTTCTGTTCTCTGTGGAGCAAGTTATCACTGGTTCTGCAAACAGAAAAGAATATCTTATGTTTCCCAGAGTAAAAAAGGATCTCACAGATTGAGAATCCAGCCAAAACCAGAACAACCTCACTGTATATCATGTTTATTTTAGCTGTATATCTTAGGCTAATGAATTAATCATTTTTGCAGTGGGCAAAAGGACAATATTTATAAAGTTTCAGGCAACTAAGTATTTATGATTTTACTGCATATACATACGTCTTTCTAGGGCAACAAACACACAGCACACTGAATATTTTTCCCCACTTGAAACAAGAGGAAAACTGAAGAGGCTGAAGAGCCATTGTGTTTTAAATACCATGAAAAGAATTGGTGCTTTTCACATCTATATTTAGCAACGATAAACATTGCACACCGAGATTCACAAACCTAAAGAGGGTACTGAAACCCTCTTGTGCTCTTACAAGGAATATAGAGATACCTGTTCTCTCAGTGAGGAAAAATGCAGCAATTGTTTAACGTGAAAAAGGAGACGTAACCGTTCCCCAGGAAACTGCCTTGTGTTTAACACAGGTATTAAAAGACACGTTTAGTTCATAAATCCTGTTAGAGTCATGCTCCATTCCTCTTCTTTTTTGTTATAAAGGGGATGGTGGGAGTCAAAGTTACTCCACATTCTTACTCAATTTGAAGGGCACAGTGGCCTAAAAATCATAAGCCAGAGAGACTCAAGGAAGAGAGGCCCCCAAGGTGCCTACCTCTGACACCTAACCCAGATCACTCAGATCACTCCAAGTCCGGGACAACACGTGCCATTTCACGTGATGGTGCATTAACTGGGATGCTACAGCTCCCATATACCTCAAAAGGTGGGTGTCCAAACGTCTTTTTTCTGCATGGGTGCAGATGAGGCACTTCCTTTCATGTCTAAATCAGTTAAAGGAGAACAGAGAATCATACAGGTGAATCAGCACTGCCAGGTGTGGTCACTTGTTTTTCACCTGCAAGTATTCAAGCACGCCGCAGAAATCTGGACATGCCTCCCAACGTTGCTGTCAGAGTAAAGGAGTTGTTCTGAGTAACAGCCCTGAAGTAAAATCTTTTACTAAATTTAACCATGCACGTTATTCAGTATTCTTTCTCCTTCACCTTTGTCCCTGTACAGAGGTATGACCAATGTGCCTGGTGACTCATACCAAGAGACAAGAATAGCATCAATGAATTACTTGAGTGTTTACAGCAGAACTTGCCAGAAAGGTGCCTCGTTCCCAATTTTAGATAAGGTTCCAGCTGCAGTTTGTTATATGATCTCCAATTACTCTGAAACCTGAAAAACTGTTACTTTATTAAGCTTGTCTCAGCTAAAAGTTGCTATTTCCCTATCTTACATTAGCTGAACATCCACACGGGTCTTATATTATTCCAACACTGTCAGAAATCTCTCAGCGGGAGCTGCAAATGCCAGTGAACTGTAAAAGTGAACCATCCATTTCTAATAACATACTGAAGGAGTGTGATAACTTGTTGAGTGGTTTATCGGGGAACTTTCTTACATGATAAATCTCTTCAGTCGTTAAAAATATGGAAAGACCGAAACGGGTCTGGAGAAAACAACTTATGTAATGCAGATCTTCCCAGAACCATCAAATGCTGGGGCATTTTTTCTTTTTTTTCTGAATGCTACCTTTATTACCAGAGTGTTGCTACAACTCTCCAGAGAAGACTCTGCACTCCAGATCTATGAGAAGTGTAATTGTGAAACAAGGGTACCAGTTCAAATGTTTGCTGGTGTTTCTGGTACTGGAACAGTAAGTTTTCTGCAGAGAATATTCTGGTCAAGGGCAAAGACACTTTTATTAGACTTCAGTTTGAAAAATGCTTTAAATTAAGCTAAATTTGATGATAACAATCCTCTAAAAAGGCAACAGGTTGCAAATTATTTCATCTGTGAGTATAAGACTATGTATGGGCTGTTTCTTAGGGAGGCAACACCTGGGTCCTTCTTAGAAGGAGAAATATATCTACAGATGAAAAGAAACTATTGAAATCCTCTGGAAATCTCCAGGAAAAGAGTAAATTGTCTATCTGACATTTCCAGTGATTTTAAAATACATAATGTGCCCTTCTCTCTTTTTTTTTTCCTATGGTTTATTATGAAAAATAGCTCACTTTGAACCAAAATTTATGTGATAGAAAATTACAAGAACTGCAAAAAGGCTTCTCTGTAATTCAAGGTTTACAGGCATCTTCATTCAGGAATCCCTAATCTCTACAATTACCTGAGAGGAGATTGCAGTAAGTTGGGTGTCGGTCTCTTCTCCAAGTAACAAATTACAAAACAAGAGGAAATGGCCTCAAGGGGAGGTCTAGATTGGATATTAGAAAAAATTGCCTCACAGAAAGGGTTGTCAAGCTTTGAAACAGGATGGCCATGGAAGTGGGAGAGTCTCCATCCCTGGAAGTGTTCACAAAATACGTGGGCGTGGCACTGGAGGGTACGGGTTAGTTTTGGACATGGTGGTGATGCTGCATTGACGATTGGACTCGATGACCTAAGAAATCTTTTCCAACCTTAACAATTCTATAATTCGCATTCTGATGTCCCCATGCTCACAAAGTCTGAACTGCTCTAAATGAATTTATCTACAGAAGACAGACTGCTCGGTTATAACTATGCCATTTTGTTTATGTCTGCCAGGTGCAGTTGAGCTCTTCCTTTTCCTTTACCCTTTCTGGTAAGGCCACTGTGGAGCTGCTGTTCCTCGTGACGACTGCATGACTCTTCTGAGGTGGAAGCAAAGCCTACTCGCCCGTGAGTCTGCTGTGGAACCTGTGGTTTCATAACTTAGCAACTTCAAACAGAAACGGGTATGGTACCGCTCTCCTACCTCTACCAGAGTAAATACCAAGTACCTGAATGTGCTGTGACTGGGCTGACACAATCAGGTGTTGTGGAAAAAAACAACCTCCTTTTTTTGCAGCCTTTCTTTTCACTCTTTTATTTCCCAATACCATTCACACTTCTGTGTTGTCCAACATTTGATCAGTCCGATCAACAAAATATTTTAGCTCTTGTGGGTAAACATCTCAGAGACGATGTTTTTCAGTGTTGTGAAGGACAAGGGCGTGGGACAACAGACTCACCATTCCTAACCTTCACACAGTCCTTAGCTGCCTCTTGCCTTTCTGGTGTTCCTGCCTGAATACTGGGTTTTTAATCAGTTTAACAAAGGTAAAACTCAACTCCTCATGTGTTTTCCAATACTTCACCATTCTTAAATGCACAATCTCTATTCTCCTACCTTGAAAGCCTTTACTCAGCTCTGGCATTTTCAGCTGGCAGTAGCTCCCCTTGAGTGCCTTTGCAGTAAACTCTGCCGAGCTGAGCAAGTAGGAAGGCCTGGCCTGAGCTGAGAGAAAACTGTCACCAGTGTCAGTGAATCACACAGACATAATCTGCATTTCAAGCTGACCTGGTGCATTTAGCTGCTTCTTAATGAGAAATTTACTGAAATGATGCTGTGTCTGCCTACACAGCCCCACATGGCAAGGTGCTGATTGCACTGTGGATCAGGGTGAGCAGCTTCTTACTACATTTAGATATTTGACAGTGAAACGAAAAGAAAAGAAAAGAAAAGAAAAGAAAAGAAAAGAAAAGAAAAGAAAAGAAAAGAAAAGAAAAGAAAAGAAAAGAAAAGAAAAGAAAAGAAAAAGAAAAAGAAAAGAAGAAAAATAAGTTTGGGGTTTTTTTCCCAACTAAAAAATTGCTCCCCAGACGAAGAGGAGCAGTGTTGCTGGTCCTCAGAGTACATTTTGCCATGATACTTATACGCCCTTATCCTGCCCCTCCAGCAACAGAGAAGCAGCAGGTGCCTTAAGATACCTCCAGAAGGAAGGCACTTGGTGGCCATAAAGTCATTATATATGGGAAACAAGGCAAAGATTGTGCTGTCAGGGCAGCAGTTTGAACACCACCCCCTTTCCTTGTGGTCAGCGGTTGTTTTCATCTCTGAGACTTTGTCGAATTTACACTAATTCTTAATGGCCATCTGTCTGTATTACAGGACATTTTATCAAATGTGTGTGTGCTTCTAGTAGAGGAGCTGAAGGAAGAATGGGCAGGAAAACTAACCTGCCCTGTCATCTCCCATTAGCACAGCCCTGGGCAGACAGAGCTATGAACAGATGAGTGAGCTTTGGGCTGTCAACTGGTTCCAGCCAGGTCTAATATCAACCGAGTTGTGCCCCCATGGCTGTTAATGCAACACTCCCCCACTGACGGCAGCCACCCAATTTCCTTCTTCACACCACAGCCCACCGGGGGTGTGAGACGCTGAATTTGCACATCTGAGCCTTGGTGGCACAGAGACACGTGGGGGGAGAGGAAGAAAAGAAGAAATAACACTGGGTGCAGAGATATAGTCTGTCCTTACTTTTGGTTTAAAGTCAGGACAGCTATAAAACAAGAGAGCTGGAAAACTTGAGGAGGATGGTGGCTGAGGTATCAGACAGTCAGCACCTATTTCTGGATGAGATGACTTTCAGGGGGACTGTAACTTGTATTGATTTAGGTTATACCGTACGGTTGAAAAAGCTGACCAAGGCTTTTTTATTAAATGTAAACACATTTTCCTTTGACAGTTTATTAAATGAAACGTTTCCTCTTGGACGTAGTGAAACATTTTTTATTTTGACGTTTTCCAAATGAAACTTACCCTTTTGAAAAAGCCTATTTTGCTAAAACTGTATTTAAAAGTAAATGTCTCAAGAAGAGAACATTGAACAAACTGAATTCTTCAAAAAGTAGAGTTTAAATGGGAATGGAACACGGTGTTTGTGTCCCCAAAATATTCATACTTTACTTTATCCAGAATTAAATTACTTTCCTCTGACTTTTTTTTAGAATTGGGATATGCTGGGTGAAAAAATGCTGTATTTTCCTACAGAGTAATAGACATCAATAATGCTACAGAACATGAGTGGAGGTTAAGCTCTGCAAAGGCTGAGCAGAGACAGATGGCAGCAATAAGCCTTTCCAGAGACTATGGCAAAAGCACACCCTTGCCACTCTTAGATCATTTTCTTTGAGGAAAACAGAGGAAAATGGCTTGGAATGATGATGTGCTGTGTGTCATTGGCAGGAGGAGCACAAAGGAGGAGATCAGCAATGGAAAATGTTCCTGCAGAAGATGCTGTTTCTGCTAGGGCTCTTTTCTCCTCACAAGCTAAGTGTTAATCAACACAGACAGAGGTAAGGGCTTGACTTTTTGGCGTTTCACATAGTTGAAAAACTTACTGTAGTTGTGAAGCAGACTTGATGTACAGCGTGTGGCAAGGAGAGAGATTCCAAAAGCTGTGTGTTGTTTTCAGACTCACTAACGTATCAGAAGCTTTCTCCCAAATTTAACTGTGTATTCAGAAGTTAGATCTAAGTAGACTCTGCCTTTCAATTAACCCTCAGTGGTAATAAATAATGTGAACAGAGAACTGGAGTTGCTAATAAATTGTAGTATACGATTGCAAACTTGCTGCTTCAAGTATACATTAACATAGTGTCTTTCATACAAATTCCCACTGCTGAAAAAGAAATCAAGAACTGGGCATAACGTCTTCCTCCAGGTCATTGATGAGAGAAAGAGGACAGTTCTGGGGTCTCACACTAGACTTTCTGCTTTCTAGCATTTATATAATTACACGAGTCCACTATACTGATATATCATCCCCCTCATCTGTCTACGTTTTTAGCACAATTCTAAGCCATGTTGCCACTAAACGAACCAGACACTTGATCCACAGAGTCTTCATTCAAGTACCAGAGGGATTTTGTAGTGTCATTGAATCTGTCCCTTGCCACGTGTCCTGTAATCCAGTGTCAAGACGTGTCAGTCTCTGTCTCTAAGCCAGGCAAGCTCTTACACCTCTCAGAAGAGAGGTGCCCCAGCCTCAGAGAGCTCTCCTGTGATATCAGTGGAGCTCTGTTTTGTGCCGTGTTAAGAAGTACAACTGTCCTGAAAGCTTTATGGATGAAGTGATAAACTCTATAATTTTTACCTACCTTATCCAGGGATTTGGAGAGCTATTTATCAATGTTAAATGGAAATCAGAAGGTCCTTTTCCTCCTATATAGTTCTGACATAATTTTAAAAACATTTCTCTCTTGTGTTCTGTATCAGAGAGTGGTCTCTTCACATCCCAATCACCCAATAGCAGAAAGACCACAACACGACAGCACCTCTAAAATCAGTATTTTTCTTTCTACCAGTTAAAAAGCAGAAAAGGTACTCAATTCTATCAGGCCTCGCTATGCAGGCTGGGTATCACCAGTTTGGCTTAGTAACTTTTTATGCAGCTGAGAAACATGACACATGAAGAGGCCACAACAGCTTACTGAGCAGATCAGTCAGTACAGTGTTATTTAATAGAAGTATAGGGGACTCACCCTGTGGGTGGAATGCATTGCATTGCATTCAGCAATTATAAACCAGCATTAGAGCGTCTCTGTCAGTTGTCTAAAGGCACACTCAACAATGTCAGAAGAGTGGTAGTTTTAACAGCAACCTCATATAATATTTTTATACGTTTATAATTGAAGGGACTGCATATATTGTGTCTGTGTGTGTGAACACTTATCTTTTCCCCATATACCCAGTAAACACACAGTGTAGTAAAATTCTGGAAATCAGTGCCTCTAACTTTTAGCATCACCATTGGCCTGGCAGGTTGATTTTGACCAAACCAATTTTCTTTCAGTGCACATCCCTCCATCCCTCCAGTACTTTGATTAAGTTTTGACCTGATTTGGATTATAGCTACCTGACAACGTTGTTTAGTTGCTATGAACACCTGATCTAACTAGTTCAGCATAAAACCTGGAGGATGTTTATCTCTGTTTTCTGTGTCCAGCTCTGATATTTGACCCTGAGTCAATCTGATGCCCCAGACAGGTCTGCAGCACAGCTCTGAGCTGGAGCACAAACCAGTTCAAGGCAATGGAGTGGACCTGAGCACAGCCAGGGAAATCCTGGGAGTTAGTGAGCCTGGCTATGCCATAGTAGTTGGCTTGCTATGCATGTTACATTTTAGTGAGAACAGTAAGTCATAGACCAGGAAATCTGGGATGGTACTGTAATTAATAGCACATGTTTAAAACTAAAAGTTAAACATGGCCAGTGTCCATTATTGTAGGAATATAGGTGGTTCAGAATTGTTTTCCTTAGCAAAAGAATTAAATCACAGTGAGTGAAACAGTTTGTGTTTACTTGACAGTGTGGCTTTATCCAGCAGAAACCAAAGAAGTCTCTTTTAACTGATGTCTTCTTTCCAGAGAAGGTTGTGCTCTCTCCTAATGCTTGGATCACAGACAGGCCTGAACCAGACCACCACGCAGCATGAATTTTAGCTGGTGGCTGATGAAAAAGAGACTGAAATACAGATCTATAAATCCAGGAATAGGTTCCACCTCTGTAATTTGTCAGATTCTAGAAATCTGGGAGTGCACAAGCTCCAAAGCTTGTGAAATCTCATGATTTTCTCTAAAAAGGCTTAACGAGAACCTGGAATTTAAACACTCTTCCATATATACTGAGTAATGAGGGTACAAATTTAGGTTTCAGAAAGTGATCTCAGATTGATCCTGATTTCTTCATCCTCATATTGACCTTCTTTTCAATTTACTTCTTGTAATGGAGGAGAAAAAAAAAAAAAGGAAATGCTCCTCTTCTGATCTGAACACTTCTTTGGATTGTAAATGGGCATATAAATGGGGAGATGGGCACAAGTCCATCCTAGCTTGGTTTCTGACATGAATAGTCTGTACTGCAGGTGCTCATCAACATGGTAAGTCTTGTGAAGTACAATGTCCCCTTTGTGCCCCAGATTTCTATTTAGCAATAGAAATGTTAGGCACCGTATTAAATCAGCAGTGGTATCTCATGGTCACTGGATGGTATGAACAGTCCTTTCCAGCCCTCTCTGAATATGTGGAAAACAGCAAGCAGGCTGAACATAGCCACTGTCCCCACAGATCTCCAGCTGTTTCACGAAACACTCTATCAAAAGGTTGTAAAAAGGAGAATTTTCTTTCTGGATCCTAAGTCACTGTTGGTGGCTGACTCTTTCCAGATTTACTTTATAACCTGCCTCCAACTTGAAAATTAAAAAAAAAAAACCCAAACAACAAACAAACAACAACAAACCCACAACAAACCAAAACCGGCTTTTAAAAAAAATTTATTTTATTATTATTATTTTTTCCCCTGATACATATTCCTAGGCTTTTTCTTGGTTTTAAACAACATTATTTTAGGTTAGATGTTTAATATTAGCACATCATTAAATCAGAAATTCACTTGCTTTCAGCCTTATGCTTTAGAAATGTTATTGCTGGTTATGCTTTATTTTTTTTTTTCCCCCAAGACAGAAAATGGTGGAGAAAATATGGATGATGATCTGATGAGCTCTTCAGTTCTGATAACACAGACCTCCACCTGAAAGAGACCAAGTGGGAGTAGAAAGTCCCATACATCTGTGGCCAGCACTGTACCCACACATAAAGAGAAGTTTTACTAGACTTTGCAATCTAAGCCTGGCTGAGATAGTGTGGGACAGTTCATGCTTCTCAAACTCTATTTCTTCCTGGCAGAGCTGGAGAAATACCATATTAAGCACTCAATCATGTCAGTGTTTCTACCTAGATAGGGCTTGGGGAGAAGGAACCCCCTCCATGATATTCAGGTTTTCCTTGCAACACAAAAGGATGTAAATAATTACTTCATTTAGATTCTTCAAAAGCTGGAGAAACACTGGTAGGGAAGTATCCCTTCAATCCAACATTCACTGACTGCTAATGGAAATTGCCAGACAGACCTTTACGCTCTGTTTTAAGAGAAAGCTCAGAGAGAACATGAGGTGTGGCAGCTTCCACAGCAGCTCGAGCAAACCTTCAGGATGAATGGAACCGTCATGTAACTCAGCTCTTTTCCCAAAGCACTTCATCGCCCACAGTCCAAGAGCCGCCTGCGCTTCCCGTTCCACGTTTGCATCACTTGGTCTCTTTCCCTTGATTAAAGACAGTAGGTATTTTCAGAGCCTGTTACTTCTTTGCTGCAGTTTCTTTTGTTCAGGCCTGGGGCCCCTGCAATTGGCCACGGCAATTTTCATTGCCCAGGGAGCTGTGGACAGGTTGGTCTCCCTGGACAACACACCTTGACTGGGCTTTTTTCCTCTGAACAGAAAAAAGGAACAGAGAGATTGTAGAACACTTGCCTAATTAACACAAATATGTGTGGCTTATCAAGGTGTTTAGATGTAAAGAGCAATAAAGAGGAGTAAGGCCTGGCTTTTCAAAGGAATTTAATTCAGACTGTAATAGTTTGCAGACATATCCAGCAAATCTCCAGATAATTAAGCCTGTCTCTGGCATACCAAAGCAAATTGTTTACATCTTTTTCCCTTTAAAATCACATCATCTGGAATGCCTCCATTTCTAGCAGAAGGAGGAATCTCAGAGGCAAAAAAACACTTTGTCCAAAACGACACAACAATGATCTTTTCCATTCATTTCTGTGAACATTCTTTTTCTTGGACAGACTGCCATAATAAGACCATCATGCAGCTTCCAGAGCATATGCATCATTTACCTCTGCTGAAGCAGCAATCTGGGGCAGAAAGGGGCAGCAGCACCTCAGATAGATGCCCAAAGAACATCTCAAAAGTGAAAGTCCTGACAGATCACTGCTCTCTCTCCCTGCCTTCTCAAAGCGCTCTGATATATTGTCACTTCCATTACCACTGAAATGAAAACGCGCAGGGCTTTCCTGCTGGTGGAAAATTAATGTATTTTCATCTATCACAAGCCAAGCCAAAATTAGTAAAAACTTCATTTTAATACCATGCTGAGAAGGTTTTATTCACTGAGCCTCCTTGACTCAAGACATACTGCTGCCTTGGAGCAGAACTCCCCCACATTCTGGTTTATTACCAAAGCTCACATTTTATAGGCAATTCTTAATCCTCATGTTATTTTGCTACTCAGACAAATTTATCTAAATCTATCTGCAAATTCTTGCAAATACAGACTGTGCTGTCTGAGGATGGAGGAATCTGGGACTAGCTGCATGAGGGAATACAAACACCATGGGTTTTATTTCCTTAGAAGTTGCAGGCCAGGAAGCTCATCAGGCTGCTTGAAAATTCCCCTTTGCTGCACTTATGGAGACAAAGTCTGGTGAAATAAGGTTTACAAACCCTTCACCAGCCTAATTCTCATGACAGGAATTGCTCTAAACCTGAAAAAACCAGGACTCCTATTTTTTTGATCTCAACTGCTACTTTTTAATTCTGAAAAAAACATGTAAATTCTTCATAATTCAATTTAGTTATATCTAAAATGATACATCAGCATGCATCCTTACTCTGTACATTGACCCCCTCAGATGCAGAGCATTTAACGTAGATGTCCCTTTGATGTGAGTATTGAATTTTGGCTGCTTTTCTCAGTTTACCACAGCCAAAGAAGTGTCAAAGTTTTTCATAATTACTCTTCCTTCACCAGCAATGCATAAATTTAGGTGTGTCCTTCTGTTGTGCCTTAAAAAGGTAAAAAAATCCTACACTTCATTGATTCAGAGGGATGCAGGAATGGGCTGTTAAGAACAGATTTAATTGCTAGTGTGCATTTAAAAACTACGTTGAAGGTCTGTGGGATCCTTCAGAAAGGTTGAAAATTATGTCAACTATACAGATATTTTAAGTGGAAGGCTTTCCAGCACACAGCTAAATCAATAAATATGCAGTAGAGGAAAAGAGCTTCGCACATTTTTTCTTTTTGTGTATTTTCAAAATGTTTATCAATGGATACACAGATCCACTTATTGCCAATTGAAGCAGACCCACGTAAGGCTTAACACTTTCAAAGCTCCCCACCAAATGGATGTCCCACCAAACCACAGGGACACGTGGATGATTAGATGGAAACAACTGAACTCTATTTCCAAATGTTTCATTATGCCTTTCACAGACACATTCATCCATTTCCCACACGTCCTGCTACAACATAAAGAAATGGTCCTATATCGTCCCTTAGTTTACACATTGCTGTAATTCAGTGTGGTAGAGAAGGTAGGACCACTGAGGCACCAGGCACGTCCTGCTTGCCATGAGCAATGGGGAAGAACCAGCTGCCCAGGAGAGTTCAGGTCTCAATCACTTCAGTGTCAACCTGAAGCAGCTGCTCTGAAATTAATGGATTTGCACCTGCATGGCCAAGAGTAGAATCTTAGAATCTAATTCTCAATCTATAATTTAGAGGGGGATAGCACTGGTATCTTGCTATTTTCCACATTTTGGATCACTCTAAAGTGCATTCTGCATCTTTAATGTGCCTCATTGATTCGTGGAAAAGGCATCATCATTAAACTAATTTGCTTTAGACAATTCTGTTCACCTGGAAGCTTCTGTTCTTTCTATTCAATGGAAAGAAAAGTAAACAAAAAAGGGGAAAATCTCTGGAAAATCAGGAACTTGACTTTAGCCATCACATAATTATAGTATTGAACTAAACCATCAGCTTTCCAACTCAGGCTTGTTCAACAGTGAAGTTGTCGAACAGTGGGAGGAAGAAGATAGGGAGAAAATTTGGATCTATATTGCAGGTACTGGCTTGTAAAGGTGTTCAAAACCAGTTAAGACATGCTTTTGAATATAAACTATTAAAATTGCATAGGGGTATCTCAGGATTAAGTAAATGACAGTGTTCTGGGCTTTCAAAATCTCTGAGAAATATTTCTAGGCTTACATGAAAGTAAACTTCATTATCATTAATTTTCAAATGTGAGACACAGGTTAATCAAATGATACAGCTTTTAATTTTCCTCTTTTAAATCTCTGCAGAGTGCTTGTGATTTTTCATCTCTAACTGTCTGCCCACTGGGAACGGATTTGTGTAATGGGAGGTTGTGTTCCCATTTTCAAACTTTGGAGACACCAAACACATACACAGAAAAAAAGCTGTAAAAGGAGAAATAGATCCATTAGGTGATGGTGCAGGTTTCCCAATGAAACTCTATAGAAATGGAGCAAGAATAAAAATAACATGTAGTAACTAGTCTGGACTTTTTAGCGTAAGGAAGGGAGAAAGATCATATGAGTATTTACACTTTTAAAGCCTTAGGCTAAATTGTAATAAACGAGTAATAATTTAACCAACTTAAGTTGCAGTGTGATGGAGAAAGAGGATGTTCCCTCTCCTCCTATAAAGCTCTACTTGTTCTCCTCCATTTTGGTTTTGTTTATAGAGATGTATCTCAGTCAAAAAAATCTGATTTTGGGCAATCCCCATCTATGACTGCCACAAAGCATAGGATTTTCCTTATGTGAATCAATGCCTTTCTGTTATGAAAACTAATATGGCAAAACCATTGTGTCAGGTTGTTCCTAATTACTCGATTATCCTTAACTCCTTCATTTACTGCAAGTGTTCAGTGATGGCAGAGGGATTGCTCCTCTAGATGAAGTTTGCCATCCCCCTTAACCACACGGAGGATGAGCCAAGGAGCCCTGGAGTGGGCATGTGCTGGATGCTCTTCCAGGAAAACAGAAGCTAACTCTGGAAAGTTACAGATGGCTTTAAGATTGAGAACCCATGGAGTGGGTCGGTCCCACTTCCAAAATGAATGTCAGTTAGCTCCTATAACTGCTGATATTCTGAAATGCCACTCCAACATCCCACCTGCAAGGACTGTCTGCCTGTTCTTGCTGGAGCCTCGGTGAGTGCTGGGCCACCACCAGTAACAGGGTACAACCAATACCAGCTCCAGGCAATCAAGGCTTAGGGGGAGAAAGGACTTTTATTTTCAACAAAAAAATACACAGAGGGAAGGAATCCTGAGTAAACAGGATCCTGGATGCAGCTCTGGGAATGAGCAGATCAGAAGAGCAAACAACCCTTGGCACCGCTAATGAGTCACTCACACCGTGTAAAGGACAGTGATTTTGTGGAGCTGCTATTTCACTGCTACTCTACAGGAGATAAAATCTGCATTAAGCTGGGGTTTTTTTGTTCCGTGATTCAGGGAAAAGAAAAAGTGCTATAATAAAAGGAAGGGCTGGAAAGGAGATAAGGATTCCACTCTGAATTCTGTTAAAATCTTCCTTTTGTGAGCCAGTTATTTTCTCTTTCATCAGCTCAGTGCCTGAGGTACATCCTTCTGAGATAGCTATACCCGTGATATAACTGAAGTTTGATTCATTAACTTTTGAAGAAATGTTTAAATAAATGTGAAAGACACTTCTGCATTTAAACTAAGATATATACACATAATTACAGCATTGATTACTCTTCTTTGTATACAAACGAAGAATTGTGTTTGGACTATTTTGTTCAGTGGGTTCTCTCTGTCATAAAGAAGATAGAAATTCCATCTTGATTAGGAAATGACTGTAAGAATGAAAGGGTTGGGCATCTAATTCTCCTTCACTTAGTACAGAGGTGTAAGGTATGCCTATAGAAAAATATCACCAGGGGAAACCTTTCCAATGCATGATTCCGGTAGATTCAAACTTCATAACCATGTGAAAGTGTATGATGTCATTCTTTTGGGGGTTTATTAGGAACCAAATGTCTATAGAAGTGTTGTTGGTGTTCATGTGACCTATAGAACAGAAGGTCAAGCCTTAAAGCTGACTTTAAGATCAATTTCAGCTTGGTTTCTACTTCCTTAGAAAGCTACCTTAGCTTATTTTTCCTCCCAAGAGAAGTTTTAAGGTTTGGATTTGTTTGTTTCTGCTTCCCTTGCTGATACTGAAAGAAATTAGAGAAGAAAGACAAGTTCAAGAAAAGAGGTCAATATTGCTGTCTGGGCCAGAGAACCATGGCTTCTTTGGAATTGGTAGCAACAAGCCATAGAGGGCAGAAATTTTACAATTTCTAGGCAGCTCTGACTACCTCTGGTAATCAGAATTGCTCTCAATCAGCTGAGGAACGAGAATAGAGTGACAATTCAAACTACCTTTTGCCATGCCATTACCAGGATGGTAATGACCTACAAGTAAAGCGAGGATTTTTAAAGTGCTGGTATCATCACTATGAGGTCCAAGTGAAAAAGGGAACAAACTGCCTGTATAAAAATTTTCTTGGTAATTCTATACAATGCACTATTAACTTTGATGTGGAGTGACTCCTAAAATGTGCACTGGTAAAACTTAAATCTTCAAAATATACTGCATTATTCAGAGTTTGAACTAGGATCTACACAGAGAAAAACTAATTTCACTGGTGCTAGAATTACAGAACTCAGCAATGGAAATTAAGTAGATGTCCCTGCATTGATCCAGATCATAAGGTTTTGTTGCTTTTCTTAATGCTTTGTTTAGCTTCATTTGACCAAAGTGAATTTCCACATTACATTCATTTCTATGCACCTCTGAAACAAAATAATTTACATTTAAAACCACGTTCCAATGACAGAATGAAAGAAACCTGCAAGTTTAATAGAAAATATTTCCAGTGATTACAATATTTAAGTAAAATGGCTACATTAAAGAAGTTCCTAAGGTGGTGCTTTCCTGTGCTCAAATATTGTAATGGAAAATACATTTTATGGCAGAAAAAGAGGAGGGGAAAAAAGGCACAGAGAGAGATAAAAAGCCAAATAGTCATAAAAAAAATAAAAATCTATAACAGAGTTGGCAAAGCTACATGCCAAATTTCAGCTAAAGACATTGAATTTCAGTTGACTGGTTCATCTAATTTACTGCTTTGTTTTGGACATCAGGTTAAAATGCTTTAAAGAAAAGCTGGACCAAAACAGCTCTGTCCTGAG